>NC_053049.1:35247594-35550624 GCF_003473485.1 Medicago truncatula
TGTTAATGGATCAATGTCTTCCTTCGATGGGTTTCACGTTCGAGTATACTAGCTAATTGAAGAAGTAAATTTATAGATGGAACCAAATTGTGGAAAGCAGGTTGTCCCATAAGAAACCGCAAGTGTAAATATAACTACGGACAAGAATGGATTAATTGGAATTAAGTCTCAAACCACCAAACATGTAACAGTTAGGGACATGTTTGAAAAGAGACGTGTGAAATTGAATTATTCACTTATTTATTTTAACAGGTGAATTTTTAATCAATATATTTATGACAAGAAAAATAGTAAGTAGTGTATATATATAATTATCATAGTGTTTGAATTGATTTATGGCAAATAAAGAAAAAAGGGAGTGTGAAGGTGCCTTAGAAAGGAGACAAAACAACAACCATAGGAGGAAGAGTCGTGAGGAGGTTGTCAGGGGCACATTTGCACGGGGTCTTCTTACTTTAACATAAAGTTTTCCTTTTATTTCTTGCTTTTCTTGTGATGACTATTTGATTTCATTAGCTGAATCAATCAAAGTTATGCATTTTGTCCAAGTAGCGTAGGTGAAATCCAAATGTGAATCTATATTTTATACCAACCAAAATGTTGTTGATATCACGGTTGTTAGAACTTAGAAGAAATAGCAATTGGCTGTACTGTACATATTAGGGGCCACAATGCCTTAGTAAATGAGAAATGATATCTGTACAACCATTTTTATACAACTTTCTCTCTTATACTCACATTATCTTCTTATTCTCTCTTCCTTTTTCTCTTTTTATTGTTTTTGACTAATGAAAAGAGAGCACAACAAGATTGTCTCAAAATTGTAGCAAAAAAGTTGTTTAAATATCATTACTCTAGTAAATTCAAGTAAAGTTTGCAAAGAAGAAACATGATAACTTTTGAGAAATAATATTTATAGTAACAGAGAAATAAATAATTCTTTAAAAAAAAATTAAATAATATTTGTACGGTTATTTAAAAAAAAATGTACAACTATTTTATTGCTGAGACAACTCTCTTTCTCTTATACATTGTGTTTTTACTCTTTATTGTTGTTGTATTTGTATCAATACATATATTATTATATTTTTTGTTGCACCATAAGTTGTCTTAAGAATTATTTTGTCTTAAAAATTATTGTTCAAATAGCATACTTCATTGTAGTAATAAATAGTCTTTTGATTATTTCAAAAAAAATAATGTTACGGTTGTGATATAGTTAGATATTAATTAGAGTTGGTTTGAAAGTTTAATATTTAGGTATTTAGAAGTTAGTTTGCTTAGTTCCTATAAGTCCTAGCTTAAGTGGCAAAAATGTCAAAATTATTAAGTCGTACGTCATGATCGGGGTTTGAACTCCGATACCTCCACTTTGTGTGTGTGGGTTTATGATGGCTTTGTCATCTCGTCTATCTAAAAAAAAAAGAATAAACAATATTCATTTATTCAAATTGATAGAGTACATCGATACAATTCAAATCCAAAGTCGCTAAAAACAAAAATGATGAATTTGCGAACAAACTCACAACAACCATATTAATAGCATAAAACGGCAAAGTACCTATGGCTACAAATATGACTATATTCAAGTCTCCAGAATACTCATGTCTCCAGATCTGCAAAGTTGACGACGCAAAAGTCATTGATCGGATCTGCACTTGCTCAAAGTTAATCTTTCAACCTGAATCAAATAAACACCGCATTAAGATGGGAAAATCAAAAACACATCGCACAAAGACGGAAAATCAAAACAAACAGAGTCACGACGAAATCACAAAAATAAACGAAAGAAAACTGAAAATATGTGGAAATCTCTTATTTAATTATGATATAAGGAAAAACAACTCGAAGGGGTGATTCTTTGGTAGACAAGAAGAAGAAAAGGATGACGGCTAGGTTTTTCTCCATTTTCTTTATAAATATAGTTTTGAAAATATAAACAAAAAAGTGTGACATTAAATGAGTTCAAATCTTCTTTTTTTTGGTCAAATATTTAGTGGTTAGAGCTCACACATTTTAAATGTGGAGAGGTTGGGTGTCAAGAGTTCAAACATCGGCCCTGCATAAAATATGCAATATCTCTAATAATTGAGTTAAGCTCATGGCGATTTAAAAAAAAAAAATCAAAATGAACTAATCTTTTTTATTTACACCAAAATATTTTTAAAAAATTTAGTAAAGGAGAAAATTAATGGAGAGTGAAAAATGAAAGTTTTTTTCAAAAATAAATTAATCAACCTAAATTGATACGATAATATTGAAAATAAAAATTATTAGTATTCTAGGAGAGAGTGGCGGTGAATATAAGATGATCATATGCACCTATTCTCTCACAATTTGAATTCATCTCAATATATTTTGATCACTGCACATGATTGATGTTTATAAATACAAATCAAAACATGAGAGAGTAGTGTTATGAACGCTCTCTCTAACACTCATTTTTTTATTGAATAAAATTTATGTGGTTCATACTTCATAAATAGATAACACATAAAGTGACGAGATCCACATGGATTTTACTCAATAAAAAAGTAAGTTTATTACAAAATAAACATATATTGATGTTCTCTCTTTGTGTGAAAGTTATTGCAAAATAGACTCCCTAAAAAAACATTACCTTGAAAGTTGTGGATGCGTTAATAGTTGTCGATTATTTTGAATCTTCTCAACATTTGTTTGTTGACTGTGAATTTTTTTGGTAATATTTGAATTGAATTTTTACTCCTCCAATTCTAAATACATGTCGCATTCAATTATTTCACGCATGTCACTATACAATTTTGATCGTTAATATTTTTAATTGTCTATAGTAAAACATTATAAAATTTAACCTTTTGAAAATATTTATCGAGATAAATTGAGCATCTTACATACTAACATTTATATTTATATACTAGTTAAAATATATAGTTAAGGTAAGTCATGTGAATAGTGAATATTTAAAAAAAAATACACGTTTTTTTGGAATAGAGGGAGTAATTGGTTGGTGTTAGCAGTGCAATGTCAAATATTATGCCGGAACATGCTTAATCTTTTAGTGGCTGATGTTTTTCTCACGAGGTGCATCATGAAGTGATGCATTTGGATGGCTGGTCTGTTAGCTATTTGAAAAGCTCGAAATATCTTTATCTTTCAAGATAAATAACTTGTCTTAAGTAACATTGTAGAAACTATTAACTTGTAATATTGGTGGTGGCTTAAAATTCATGTCAATGTATTCAAGTTTGAACTTCATCAATAGTTACACGTCATATTATGTGTTTCAGATCATTGGCTTGAGTGTCATATTATATTGCTTTTGAACTTTTTTATGTTTTGGATGACTTCTAATTGTATTGTTTATCCTTGGCACTCTTTGTACCTTGGGTAGTTTTTCTTTAATATAATTTATTTATTGGTCTTTTCATAACAAAAACTAATATTTCTCATTTTTTAAAAATGCATAATTAGAAGTTACTTTCATCTTGTATAGTTTATTCTATACTTAATTCCATCAAAGAGAGACTAAATTATTAGAAACTAATGAAATTGAGAGTATGTTTGCAATTGAATCAAATTGATGAATAATATTAATAACAAAGGTACCAATCTTCCACCTCTTTTTAGGGTGTACTAACTAGACATGAGAATCCAAGACCAATTTCTTACAATACCAACAATATTCAGTGTACAAAGATTAAATTAATTCAAAGCAATCAAGCTGTATCACTTGTAATAGATAACTGGTTTATTGGAATTCAAATCCCACATGCCTCCTTCCTTAAGATACTCAATATACCTTGCAAATTCAGGTCTAGCTGTTGTTTTCTTTTTCCTACGAAAATCCAAGAAGTTGAGAAGTGGATGACTCTTCTTGCTACTATTACTATTAGCCTTCTTTGTAGGGTTTCTTTTTAGGTTTATTTCCCCAAAAGTTGAACCTAGAGTCATTTTTCTTGAAGTATTGGTTGCTCTAGAAGGCATGCTTGTACTTCTCTTGAACTCCTCATGCAAGAGTGTTGTGGTTGCAGATTCTTTCCCTAATCTCTCATACCTCCCATTTCCAAGGCCTCTCCGAGTTGTCATGGATCTAAACATGGCTGAACCCTGAACTTTTTTTTGTGAAAGATGAGATTATGATAGAAATATTAAGTGTGTGAAGAGGTGAAGAGAAAATGGTTGGTGAAGATTGTTGAGGAGTTAAACTTGGAGAAGAATAGCATAATGGATGGCTTTATATATGCATCTACAAGGTCAAGTTCAAGTTTGGTTTGCTAGTAGTTTGGACCATAGTGGTCTTTCTATTCTCAATAATGCAACATGTTTGAATGTTTAGTATATTCCTTAGTTATGTTGACTTTATCAACCTTCCTCACAAATTCTTTCAATAATATTGCCACGAAGGTACCATAAAAAGTTGTATCTCGTTCTTTCTATTTATTTATTAAGATGAAAATGACATTTCTGTTTTTTTGTTGTATACCAATCTTGATTTTCTCAGTCAAATCAACAACATCTGCCATTGTTTGTATTGCCTTCAAATGAAATGACAAATTAAATGAAACATTCGAATAAATTTATGATAGTGGAGGACAAGATCAACTGGAACAATAATAAAATTAAAATATATAATGTTTTAATGACTTGGTCTTGATTACTTCTACCTGCAATTTGTGAATATTATAAACGACCAAGATATATATTTTTTTAACAACAATCGTTATTTTTTTTGTTTGACAGAAACTAAGACTTGTTCATGATGACGTTGTAGATTGAAATAGTCAAAATTAAATCCATCTAAATGAGTTTAAGCCTTTAAGGAAAGGTGGACTCATTTGTGAATGTGAACAAAAATGTCTGTATTAACCATCCAACTGACCAAAGATGTATAACGATTTTTTTAACTACTGCTATAGCTTTCCTTTTTTTATTGATAAAAAAGAGTAGCAACTATAGCTATTTATGCGACTGCAGACAATTTGTTTTTATAAAACTTTCCTGCCACTTATTTGGACCCATTTTTTACTATATTGTTGGGTTTTGTGTTGTACATATTTGACCACATTGGTAGATGGGTCATGGTAGATACAAAATACAATTATTATTATTATCTATTTCAAAAAAAAAAAAAGTTTCTTTTAGGAATATTTTAAAAAAGTTGTGTAAGCAAACTAGCAATGAACATTTTGGCGTACTTTAATCCATGTAGTTGACTTCCCTTCGTTAGTTAAGACTTTTTTTTTTGAGTTGGTTGTTGCTGTTGTTATGCACACAATTCCCATGTTCATTTAACTATCTCCCCAGTCCTCTTGTTGCCTTGGTTATTCCCGTTCTAAGCTTCACAAGTAAAACCTCCGATATCTTACACGTGATCTATTGAATAATCAAGCTGATAGCAACCAATTACCTTACCTTGACCGCATCCAGCAACAAAGATTGTAGCTAATAAGTAAGCAGTAAAGACTATATGAACTATGAAGGAAGGATAAATAATTTCTTTCAAAAGTCACTTAAAAAAAGGATCTTCATTCTTCAGCACTCACAGTTCTATTGCTGTGTTAGCCAGTAGGATTTTTCAATCAGAAGAATAAAATGACTGTACTTACAAATCTTTATTTAACACTTTTGTCAACTGACAATGCACCCACCAATTAAAGTATCTTGCCAGACCAAATCTGGAACATTTAAAGTTGTAACAAACCAGTAGGGGACATTTCCAAGTGCTTTTGTCTCTGATCAGCACCACAAGTTGACATACTCATGCACTTTATACTTCATGCCAATCCAATAAAGGTTTTCAACTAACCTCCTACACGTAACCATTGTCCACACTCCACTCAAAGGTGCAGTATGAAACTCTACCGAACGATAAGGAACCCAACTTGATTTTCTATGGATGACCCAAAATTCATTCTGAAATGAGTAACCTGGTATGGAGTTGTGTTTTTTTCCTCAAGATCGGCAATTATCTCCTGGAGATTAGGGATCGTTTTGAGCACTGTAAAACTATAAACAATTTTAAGCTACAAACTATCCACTAACTTGTAACTAGTAGTTCAAACTTATTTTTGCTAAATGACATATTGTGCAATAACAATTTGCCAATCGTTAGTTTATGATTATGAGTTATTAAACATAAACACTAGCAGATGTATGTAGCACCATTCACTCAGCAGTTAGTTAACGTCTCAGTTCAGCGAGGATAGTCAAAGGAATGGTCGACAGTTTTGTCTAACTAAACTATTCGGTAACATCCACAAAGATTACAATATTTCGCGCAGATTGAAATGCAAGTCGGGTCATATATGCTTTCTCTATCTATCTATTTACTTGAATTTCTAGCCTCGAATGGGATTAATATTTTCTTACATTAAATATTTAAGAAATATTATTAGAGAACGTGGGACTATGAAAATAATTACTGACGTATTCAACTGTGGGTTGCCGCATCCACAAGGAAGATAACTACTAGCTTGAAAAGGGAGACGATTCAGAAACATAACAGGGTGCATTATCTTTCTTCGGAGTTGAATTTGCTCCATGCATCCTGAAAAAAAGGACACGAAATAAGGACAAAATGAGAGGCAGGTGATAATGGCCAATAAATAAATCTCAGATGTTCAACAACACTGTTTTATCATCCGGAAAACCCGTTACAGAGTACTGAAGCAATTGGATTCATAGTCAAACTAGACAAGTAATGAGTATACACAAAAACAAGTGGTGTTTTTATCTACCAATAGTCTGAATACAAGGAATGAGTACGGACCAAAGTAGTATTATAATACTTAATCTGCCTGAAATTCATAAAAATATATTATTATAATTCATATTGCAATAATTACGATTTATAAGTTCTCTTAATATTTTTTATTTGAGTTGAATTTTTATATTTTTAGTCGATGCTCCTTGTTTTTTTACATTTCATAGTTAATTTAAAAGATATAGAATACACCAACTTGCCAATTATAAGAAGCAAGAAACAAATCCTAGATGAATGAATATTTATCATTCAAGCTTGGATAGGAGGTTTAGAAAAAGGAAGATTAGCATGTGTCTGTGCGCTCTTGCGTCTGCATAGTTTTATACGCTGATATAATGTGCATGTGCACCCGATAGATTTCAAGTTCTGCAAAAGCATTATGGTTTGCTTTGCTGCAGTTAAACTATGATATAAAATAGTACCACAACCAAATTGCGTATGTACATGGTTAAAATAGATCAAAAAAATAGGTGAAAGACGGCATGCCAAACAAACCTTTAAGAGATCAAAAACTTTTTCACATATGTATTTGTGTTGAATACTTGCTCCACGTTGCTGTAATTTGTCGGGATGGACGCAAAGAGTGGCCTTCCTGTAAGCTTTCTTTGCAGCAGCAGAAGTAATAACATCTGTGAGTGGGATTGGCTGCCACCCACTGTCAGGCCCAAGGATCTGACAAAGTAGAAAAATCAGAAAAGAAGCTATGTATAGAGTCTTCCCTAAACTAATATTCAGCATAAGAACTGATAAATGTCTCAAACAGGAAAAAATAAAAAGAGGGGACATGAGGGAGTCATGAATATCCGGAATCAGGGTCAAGCAACCAATTGATTAAGATTCATTTGTTGAAGACCAACTCATTGGACCTTTAAATACTGTGAGCATAAGAAGTTGGGGATAAGGGAAGAGAGGAGAAGCATATGCAAAGTTATTTCAAAATTTCAGCATAGGAACGCCTACATATTGCAAGGTTGAAAGTAATGCACGCAGGTTTCCTTCTTTTCCACTTGACCACCTCCTGACTTCAGTATCCAGAGTCTCCGCTAATTTCTGCCAAGAGCAAAAGAATCAACAATCAATGAAACATGGACAACAACACAAAAACTTTAAAGAACAAATGTATAGATAGAGATGTTACAGTTCTCTCAGCTTGCTCCTTTTGAGCTTGAAGGTCACGCATGTTCTTTTCTTCCAAAGCTTTTGCCTAATATTTCCATAAAACTCATGTTATGATCATTTTATTACAACTACAATTTACATGTCAAAAATATCACAAGTTTGGAGATCTTACTGCACGGTCAGCTGTTCGACGACACCTCTCCAGTCTAGCTCTACATCTCTGAGCTGATTCGCCTTCTTCTGATCTTCCGGAAAAAGAGGAAGCTGAAAGCAAAGACAATAGCTGGTTAGTACTGTATCAAGTGGAAACATTAAAACATCCATTGGCAGTTTATAATAAAGCACTGCAGAGGTGTTACAGATCACATACCACCATTAACTGAATACGGATATCTGGAACCGGTGGCAGAGCTGAAGTTACGAAACTGTGAATCCAGCATATCCTGCAACTCCATTCATTAGAAATTCAGTAGGCAATTACGCTATTTAATCACTTACAGAGTTAAGAGGATACTTACTGAGGATGAGCCCTGTCTTCCATCATTTCTGGAAGAAATACCAAATTTATCAGATACAGATCTCTCTAATCTTTCTCTGGACCCAAATGCAGCTCTCTCAACCTTTACTTTTTCCATTGCACGCTCTCGAGCCTCTGCAGTTGCTCTTTCTACAGCAGCTCGTTCTGCCTTCAATCTGGCTTCTGCAGTTGCCTTATCCGTGTACGATTTGTCTCTAGCCTCAGCACAAGCCTTTTCAAGTCTTTCCCTGGCCTCAGCCAGTGCTCTTTGTCGAGCTTCAGCTGTTGCTCTATCAAACGCAGCCCTTTCTGCTCGTTCGCGACCTTCAGCATATGCTCTATCACGAGCCTCAAAAGTTGCTCTATCAACAGCCGCCCTATCTTTTTCTCTTTCCCTTTCCCTCTCAGCCTCCAGCATTGCTCTGTCAACAGCCATTCTATCTTTCTGTCTTTCCCTTTCTCTCTCCAACTCTTCTATCTTTCTGAGACGTTCTTTTTCCAACTCTCTTTCTATTTTTTGCTTTTCATCATCCTTATCTACTGAGGCAGGAGTTTTGCTAACACACTTCTCTTTACTTTTTGTGGAATGTGCTGCACAAGACCTTTGGGAAGTGTTGTGAACATTTACTTCTTCTTGAACTGCAGTAGGTTCGCCCACTGTTGTGTTCTTTATGTAATCATCACATGTGTTTACTTGGCTTGACGACTTCAAGTTCCTGCTTCCTTCCTGGTTTAGTGCAACATTCACATGATGTTGAATCGTTCTACTCTCACCCAATTCATGACCAATTTTCCTCTCTTGACTTCTAGAATCAAATTCCATTTGAGGGACTGCCTTAGCTTTCTCAGAGCATGCCTGTTCACTGCTAAAACAAAGTTCATCAGTGTTTCTCACGCTACAATCCACATTTCCTGATGGTGTCCCAGAGCCCGCTTCTTTTCCTTGGGACATTTCAAACAATGTTACTTTCCCACTAGCTCTTAATTTTTCAACCCCTACTTCTTCCAATTTCCTTCCACCAGTCTTGCAGTCTGATCTAGCTTCTCCAATTTTATGATCAGCAACAGGTTCTAGAGATACCCCTGGTTTTCGAATATTTTCTTCATGAATGGTGGATGAATGAGCTGCCATGAGATTTTCCCCATGCAGTGCTTTCCATGTCCCGTTGGTTTCTTTAGCAAACTTCATGCTCGTACCTTCTCTATTCACTTCCATTTGCTCCAAAGTTATATCAAACCCCTCATCCTTTTCACTACTAATAGCAACTTTGGGTGTCTTCTCAGATTGACCGCAATGACCATTCTCATTTGATATACCTAAAGTTCCATCCCCATCAGATGTTTGGTTTGAAAAACTCTCAGTTTCTTGTTTCATCTGAGCCTCATTTCCACTACGTCTTTCTAGCTCTTCAAGTCTATTTCCTTTTCCGTACTCATCAGAAACCATTCTAAATTTTCCTTTACTTTGATCTTTTACACATGCCTCGTTTTCCCCCCCATCAAATGCCTCTTTAGTTTTTGGCTTGTTCAAACCTGGTTCAAAGTCTTCTTCTCTAAGCCTCTTTTCATTCTCTACTTGCCCATGAGCGTGTTTTGGGCCTTCACCACTTTTTTTGTTTCTATAAGAACCTTTATGGCTTTTCTCATTTTCTTCACTTTCACATGCCTCTTTGAGTCCACTTCTGTTTTGTATCTGTTGTTTGGAGATGATTTCATTTTCTCTTTTGCAAGTTAAATTTTCTTCTGGCTTATCCAGCTTAATAGCTTCATTTGATCTTCCTTTAACTTTCTCAAGCTCCTCAGAATCCTGGGCTCTTTCCTTACTCTCTGCTGCTTCAGGAGCAAAAGCCTCTCTTTGAATATTTTCACTTTCTT
The DNA here is from genome assembly GCF_003473485.1 of Medicago truncatula. Taxonomy (NCBI): domain Eukaryota; kingdom Viridiplantae; phylum Streptophyta; class Magnoliopsida; order Fabales; family Fabaceae; genus Medicago; species Medicago truncatula. Next base: position 35,257,851 of record NC_053049.1, read on the forward strand.
TCATTATTTGAGACTGCTTGTGCTTTTTCACACCCAGTTGTTGCTCTCCATTTTGTTTTAGTTTCTTCTCATTTTCTTCAAGCTTCAAGCTGAACAGAACTTCACTTTGTTCTTGCCCATCAACCTCTTTTGATATCTCACCTTCCACTTGATTGGCTTTAGTTGCTTTCTTTTCAGTTTTTCCACGTTGGTGGGTCATTCTAATCTTCTCACTCTTTTCAAGCTCAAAAACTTCAGTAAATTCATCATTCCTCGCAGGCTCTCTCGACCTGCATTCCACATTGGATGATTTAGATCTCCTAATGGTTTTGCCCTGTTCGTAATCCCCTCTTGCTGCTTTAGACTTCTTCTTGTATTCATCAGGCTGATAACTTTCTAGATGTGCTTTTACCTTTTTGCATTCTTCTTGGACATTAGATGCTTCTCCTTCTTTCCTCCAATGCTCAAATGTTCTGGCATCTTGCACCAAACTCTTGGTATGGTTTATGGGATGAATTACCTTCTGAGATTCTTCTGTTCCCACCAATTCAAAAAAATCAGTTGCTTCTTTCCATGTCCCAACTCCAATACTTTGATCTGATTCTTGAGATGACCTGGATTCCTTCATGTGCTTTTCCTCAAACATGTTTAAATGTCTTCCCTTTTCTAATGGTTCTGGAATTACTGGAGCAGCCTTCCTAGCTTTCTGTCTTTCATCTGTGGCAGAATTTTTCATTTTGCCAGATCTCCGATCACAAGTTGCTGGCACTCTCTCATCATTCAAACTATTAAATCTAGCTATATTCTCGCTCATCTTTGCTTCATTTGATTTTACGTCAAAACTTGACTTTATGTTGCTTTCAGAACCTCTCTTTTTTCTACCCTTCAAATCTTTTGCCCTCCTAGCTTTTGCTTCTTGTCGGTCTGTGGCTTCTTTCACATCATAAGCAGATGAATTAATATCAACCTCCACATCAAAGAAAGGTGGCGAACCATCACCCAAAGTGTCTTCAGAATCAATCCGCTCATTGTTTGAATGAGATTCACTAGTGTATCCCTTGGTTGGATCTAACAAAGGTGGTGGCCGACAAGGGGGAGGCACTTGAGACGGTATAGTTCTGAGGCTGACGTCAGACACAGTTATGAACATCTCACTGGACTGAGAATCATTTCTGTTGCATCCATCATCCAGATCAAGATCACAACAGTGAATCTGTTCACCAGAAGTAACATTACATGAACGCGATGTCATCTTCTCGTGATGATTTCTCTTTCCCCTGCCTGCATTAAATTCCATATCAAGGTCAATATCATCCACAACCTGCAAGGATGGATCAGACCTACAAAAGACCATGGTTTCATCAACTACACGGGTAACACCAGGAACAGCATGCAACTGAGTTGCGTGAGCTTTCCCCTTTGACGTATCTTCATTGCTTGTACCATTGACCTTATTATACGAAATGTTGAACTCGGTATTTCCATCAACAGACTGGAAAACACCTTGATTATATCCAAAATTGCCCAAGTCTCCTGAGAACGAATCGGTTTCTTCTGGACTCCTACAAATGATGGAAGAATACGACTAAATTATTGCACTTCGCAACATCATATTCCAATTTTAGTAAATTAAAATAAATTTTGAACAAAAATAATACTCAAAGCAAAGCAAATAAAAAAATTAAACAAATAATGTATGAAAAAACTTATAATATTTTAGAAAGCGTTGATTGGTCGCCATTAACCTAAACACCTCAACCTCGACATGAAACTAAATTCACAGATTATAATAGTAATAATAATCTAAAACTAGAGTAAAAAATACGCTTAAGAATTTTCAATTCGCTTTTAAAAAAAACCGTTACACAAAAGGATCATGCATTTCATCAAAAACTCATAAATAAAACGGTAACATTAAAACCTCGATCGCATATATACATACCAAACTTCATCATCTTCTTCATCAGAATCACCTTCACGAAACAAGTCTTCATGCGAGGACCAAAAATCGAGTCCACCGGAGCCACCAAAAACCTCAGCATAGTCAAAAGCGTTTCGCCGGAAGTCAAACAAAATCTCACCGGCGTCAACCGCCGGAAGATCCAACACCGGAATGGAAGAAGAGCGTCCGGCATGAAAGCTTGCGAAAATCTCGCCGTAGTCTTCAAACCGCGGTGAGATGGAGGAACCGGTGAACTTCGGAGGACCACCGTAAACGTCGTCGTATAGAGAACCGTTGGAGGTGAGTTTCTTGGGAAGCGCGAGAGAGACTTTGTTTGGTTGGTGGTGACGAGAATGCGTTACACTTTCCATTGAAGAAAATGTTGTTAGGTTAGGGTTAAAGTTTCTCTCTCTTGTTTTGTTTTGTTTCTCTCTCTAGGTTGCTATGGCTGTTTTGGGTGTGAGTGCAGACACTACTACTGTGAAAGCGTCAGAGGAGGAGGACGAAAGAAGAAAAAATGAGTGAAGAAATTGAAAATGGAAAAAAGGTGGTGGTGGTGAAGACGTGGAAATTACTTAATTGGGCTTATGTTTTTTGTTTTTTTGTTTTTCTCTAACGAATTTTTTATTTTCGAAAATAAACGTTATGCGATGTTGTACAGACAGCGATTTTTGTTCTTTTTTGAGATTATACTAGACCGAATTTGTGAAGTTAAAAATGGAAAAATAAAAAATAAAAAAATGATTGAGGTAAAAAGACAATCAAGAAGTATTTAAGTGTAAACATTAATAGAATAGAATTCATTAATGGAATGGAATCATTATAATTATTAAAAATGAAATTAGTTAAATAAAGAAATGAATGAAAGGTATAGCCGGTGACTACGCGGGAAAGAGAAAGAGTTGTTGAGGCCAGCGTCAACGAGACGGAGACATCCTTGGTATGAGTACTTTTTTAACGTTTGAGAATAATAATTAATTAATAGTATTAATTATTAATTATATAAAACGCATAAGCCATAAAGTGCTTCCAATGTCTTACATATACATAAATCACAAACTTGTCTGTATTTGAAGTTGAACTAGTGCTGGTTAAATATTATGGTGGGTCAGATTCACGGTGTACTAAAGATTTTGAAAATCAAGTTCAAATAAAATTGTGTTTCAAAGTTTAATTTTGGACTCAAGAACACTGTTAATACTTCTAACGGTGATTTTTGAACAAATACTTAAAAAAAAAAAAAAAAAAATGGAATGGCAGTCTGATTTAAAAGTGAATCAAGTTACTTTCTTTTGAAGTCATCCAACGGGATTTTAAAATATTCACCAATCGATTGCAATTATTGTAAGAGGATGTCCGTTCACTTTTCCTAATAAATAAAATTCTTTGCACATCTGGATCTGTTTAAAAAAAAAATTATTGAAAAAAATTATTCTGCATTATGTTATCTAACTAAGCTCCAAATTAAGTTCTAAAAATACAACAGATTAAATCTATTAAACATTTTTTTTCATTTATTATGATCTTATCTTACTTGAATGATTAATTTTTACAATTGCATGAAGAAAATAAATGATTCATAAAACAAATGAATGAGAAAAATAAGGATGTTCTTTTTGACGGGAAACAAAAAACAATGTCCTTGGTGGTGGGAGAATCTGGGGATCTTATGTTAGTGCTATGAGACAAAAGCGAGTTCGTAACACTTGTTTGAAAGGATCCAAATTAAAGCGCGACCCACTCATACGTAAGAGCGGAATTTCCTCCGTGTAGTTAGAGTTGATAATAAATTAGTGTGGGAGATAGTGTATAACTTCCTATGATTCTTTATTAAAAAAAAATCAATTATTTAATCAAATATTCTATCACGATTTTATTGTAGTACTAGTTTTTCACGAGTTTATACTTCAAATAAGTTTTTTTTTTTTAAGGGACTTCAAATAAAGTTTGATGCTCTAACGTATCAATTTTCTCACATTTTTTTCGTCAAATTTGTTGCAATTTTTAGAATATTATTTATATGTCAAAAGTTATATTATCGTACTGATCATATGTTACTATGTTGTCATTTCTTAAATAATTTATTTGAGCAATTATTTACTGAGTTATTGCAAATAACTATTATTAAAGCATATTTAAATTGCTTACTAAGTCAAGGTTGTTACCATTTCTTCACAACGTTGACTTTGAGCTATTATTATGTCTTTATTCTAGCATGACTAAGCAGGTACTTAAAACTTCTTTTCACGTGTGAAAACAAATAAGTTAAGCACTATTCTTCTCAAGTTTTTTGATTAGTAGCAACAAAAATTAAAACCGATACCTCACAACTTTGTTTTCTTCTCCTTCAATTTTCTAATTCCTGAATAAACATCTACCTGATAAATTTATAGTTCTTGTTGTTCTGTTACCTCCATCACTAGGAGAAGGACCTACTGTATCGTGGGGAGTTTGCGCATATTGAGACGGATAAATTTCTTCAAGGTGTTATTTGAAGTTGCGGTGGCTGCAGTGTTATTCGAAGTTGCGGTTGCTGTGTGTGTTGCGGTTGCTGGTTACACATCAGGTACAACAATTTTTTTTTTCCACATTTTAACTTTAATTATCCTAATTATAAAATTAAATATTAATTAAAATAAAGTTAAATAATCTATGAACAAAATTAAATATGATGTAGTCATACAAATTAAATATGTTATAATGTTATCAACATTGCTTGCTTCCATGTCCCCTACCCAACTTAAAGAATTTTCTTCCCTCTTCAACTCAATCACACTGTCTCTTCTTCTATTTTTCAACAAGTGTTCCCTTCAACAATTCATTTTTCAGTTCCAATTCCAATTTGTGGTAGTACCAGTGATTTGTGAAAAGAACGTATTAAGTGACAACGAATGGGATTCAAAGTCATGAAGTGGTGGAGTAGCAACGGACAACGACGCATAATGAAGAAATAGACCGCCGAGAACATCTCTGACAACTAGCACCGAAAACAATATATACCTAAAAAAAGATCCATGTTTTACACGCTTGAGGCTAAAACCTACTTTATTGTAATTCAAATTCAAAATGTCATGTCTCTTATTCTTATTTTTGTTATCACAATTAAATTTGAGGATATGAGCAATGAATGAGAAAGTGGGGAAAGGGTGGGGACTAGAAATTTAGAGAATGGATTAAATAAGGATTACGATTTTTCATTATTTTTATTCAAGTTTGATATATTATACAATATTCATATCAATTTATCAATTAAGTTCACGTGACAAAGATCTTTTAGCTTTATAAAAGATATTAAAATACATCTATGATAAATCTTGATTTTACCATACAATGAAATTCTACACAGCTGAAGACATTAATCTTTGCGATTGAGTTCATAAATTTATCGACCAAAAAAACATCTCATACTCTCATCCGGTGCAAATGCAATGTCCTTTCAAGTTTCAAGTCAACATTGTGCTGAAAGCAACCATTTCACCAAAGTGGAGCCCATTAATTCCCACCCACTTAGATATGGCTCTGCCTTTATGATGACATCTATTCGAGATAGTTATTCGGCTTCAAGTTTAAATACTGGAATAATGCGTCTCTATCACAGTCTTATTCTCAAGGTGATACTCCAAGATTGATTGAGTTCATGCACATATGCCAGTTGCATTACAATCTTAACGATCTTGTATTGCAAACATTGCCCAACCAACCACTAGCTCTACGTTTCAATTACCATCACATTTAAAGTTCCTTGTCTTATCTCATCCTACTTGAAATTATACAAAAGGTTCCTCATAATTAAAATTGGTTTTTTCCTTCTCATGCCCCTAGTGTTTCTATGAACTACAAAATCAATTAGGAGGAGCACACTTTCAGATCTCAAGTCAGTACCATCAAACCAATCTAACTCAATTAATGTTCAAAAGACTTGTCAATTAAACTTCATTTTCTGTGCTAGGTACCTGAGTTGAGTATACACTATCCATAAACCTTTTCAAAGGAATTGAATAATTCTAACATTATAATTCATAATCATATCAATCAATCTTTGTTGAAAGGAAAAGGCATACACCGAATCTTCAAATTATAAGGTTGGATTTCCAAGTTTATTTTAGGGAGAGTAGACCAAAATTTGTCTAAATGACAGGGGAGGGGGTAAACACCATTTAACCCTAAGTGGGCGTTTGTTTGAAGGTTGAAAATTTCACTCATGGGAAAAACCTTTCCTCGAAAACAATGATGGGCATCTTATTCTTGGGTATTCTTTAAAATTTGGATTTGGTAAATAATTGTCAGATTCATGGGAATTATTTGTGATAGTGGTTATATGAGCAGTTATTTCAATTTTATTACTATTTACATGGGAACCTTTTATTCCCATCCACTTCCTTGAAAATAAAAGTATGGATAAGTGGAAGTTATTATTTTGCTAGGAATTTTTTATTTTAAGGAGTCAAATTTTGAACTTTGTAACAAACATAAGAATCTATAATTACAACCTCCATATTATGAAAATAACTTTTTAAATCAAATTAGGGATTGTTCATCTTGAGCTGCTCTCGATCGAAATTGAAGAATTCAACCTTTCTCCATTCAATCTTTATCGTGATCTTTTTGTAATTTGTAATGAATGACTCATTCATAATTGACCAAAGAATTACTGTCTTGGTATCGAGAACCCTCAACAATCAAAATTATATCATAAATCAGTTGGTCAAGTACAACTTTTTCGCCAAAACAAATAGTAAACTAAATTGACAAAAGGCCATTCTCCAAAATGGAATAAAATTTAGTTATCCGACATTCCCTTTTTTCCCATAATAATAATTTTCTGTTATAGAACATTTGTGTATCTTCTTTTTGACACTTTGGTGAATGTTTGTCTCCATATATATAGCCCAAAATTGTTGGCAATAAAGGCAGCATTGTTTTAACTTCAAATTGGATGCTCTCTTTCAGTTTTTTCTTTCTCTATATTGCAAAAAATAAAATGCAGGAGGATAAAAAATGAAGAAGTAATAAAGAGAAAAATAAATGATTAGATTTAAATTATTTAGACTTAATAATTTTATAAATGATGGGTTGGTACAGAATATTGGAAATTTGAAATCAAGAGAAATCATGATAAGAGATACAAAATCCAATAAAGGTTAAGGCAAATACCAAATCCAAAGAAAGGTGTGGCTGATTGGGTCCATATGTCTTCTACTTTATATTGAATCACGTCTACCAGTAAGCTTGTATTCGTATACCCATCAGTCATCATTCTACCACTTAATAATAATACTACTCAATTCCTTCCTTCAAAAAAAATAAAAAATAATACCACTCAATTCCTCTAAATTCTTTCTTCAATGATGCAAATACTAATCAATATACCTCACTAGCTCATCCACCACATTTATTTGTATTTATATTATATATTATTTATAGCTAAATGCAAAATATAAAATATATCTTTTGAGAGGAGTAAAGTATAATACTACTATTTATTAATCAATGCTTCCACAATATGCCTTGTATGTTTCGCACGAGTGAATGTCCCAGAACGTGGTTGCCGCATGCCTATTGCGCCTTAATTTGAAAAACAAACATTCATTCTCTTGTGCGGACAATTATATTGCAATTGCATAATCCAATGACTCTAATGAAGTGTAACTACCTTACTATGTATAAATAAATATGAACTAACTAAATCTTACCCTTACCAATGTATGAACCCCAGTCGATAAGAAGTTAGTTCAAATCCTGCAATAACGTGAGTTTAATTTCAGTTGTCAGCGACAAAATTTTGTTGACGTATAATATCTAAATATTTATACAAAACGCTTTCTGAACTTTGAGGTCATAAAATGTTAGTCTTGGAATAATTTAGGGTTCGTTTGTTACATATTAAATTAAAAATAATTTTGACATAAAATAATTTAGATATTATTTTTATAGATTTTATTAAAAATTAAAATCTATTTTGTGTTTGTTTACCGTAGTAAAAAACACTTTTTTAAATAAATAATTTAGTTTGTTTGAATACAACTATATAAAATGGATTTTTCTCAACAAAATTATTTCAATATTTTGAATCATATTTTCTCTCTCCTAAAAAAAAAATCTATTTTTTGATAAGCTATTTTTAACAGCTTCTCATTTGAAGCTGTTTTTAGATTCTAAATTTCTTAAAAAACTAGAACAAATGAATGCAATACTCTTATAAGTGATTTTTTTTTATTTTAAAAAAACATTTTTTTCTTAACAAGACTATAACAAACGGACTCTTATAACTTACCAAACTCATTGTTTATTTGAGAATTATATATTCAATGTAATTTTGTTTAATGTGTAAAAAGAAAGTGAAATTTTGTACAATTTATCGAACTTTTTCAAAGGAAATGCATTATTATTATTATTATTATTTTTAGATAGAAAAAAGGAAAAGGAAATGCATCATTTCAATTGAATTGATTAGAAGTTTAAATTATTGGGATCATGCATTAGCCCCTTGATGCTTCCTAAGTAAGTTATTCTATTTCACTTTCTTTTCATTATAGTAAAGTACTAATCAAGCAGATTTTCTATTCCAGGGAGAGGAGGAGGAATTCTCTTTGGGGACATTTTAAGGAAAACATTATTAAGGGAGATGGATAATAATGACTTAACATGTGGCCTTGTTTTGTTCAATACCATGTCAACACGTAACAATAAAATGATTGAAATGTTATTCAGCCAAAAATAATTATGAATCATTAAATTTCTTTGTCAACCATGGTGCTCCAGGAGTGGGATACCACTTCCTTTCATTAATTAAAACAAAACGATTGAAATAGAAGTATAGATACTAAAATGTAAGCCACTTAACATCAATTCCATTGTCGTCCAGCGGTTAGGATATCTGGCTTTCACCCAGGAGACCCGGGTTCGATTCCCGGCAATGGAAATCATTTTTAATTTTGATTTTTTTGGTTTAATCCTTAATGTTTTAACTTTTAAGCGACTAAATACTGTTTTCTCTTTGGATCCGAAAGTTGGTTTCTTCATGGGATTGAGCTCATAGAAAATACTTCATTAAATTATTTGTCCAATTTTGTGTAAAAAAGTTATAATGCTACAAAAAGATATATTATTCTGCTTATAACACTTATTAGATGATGAATGCCAACATTTATTTTCTAACAATTTCTCTGGTGATTACTAAATTGAAGAGTGATCGTTAAAGATAATGTTGAAAATAGAGTGTTGATAATATTTATATTATTATTATTATATACTCTATCTGTCACTTGATATTTGACTCATTAATATATTACATACACTAGATAATCAAATATATATGTTTTGTTCATGATATGTTACAACCTATTGGTTTAACCATGAGAAAGTTTTATGTGAAATCCTGACTTCTAATTCATATCACTACATTCTCCTTTGTGTATGTTTATTTGAATATGTGTCGACGAAACCATCAATTAATGTCCCTATCAAATATTGTGTATGTTTATTGTAGAATTTTTTGTTATTCTTGTAGTTTTTTTTTGTTCTTATTTACTTGTCATTTTAAAATTGGGTTAAATACGTTTTTAGTCCTTACAAAATCAGGAGTTTTTAGTCCTATAAATTTTTAATAGTAATTTTAGTCCTCTAAAGTATTGTAGTTTGTAAGAATAGTCCATATTTTAAAAACTTTTTACAAAAAATAGATACTTTTGGTCCTCCAAAATAGTCCTTATAAAATGCAATTAGGGACTAAAAGTGAATAAAATTTTGGCTTATTTGATCTATTGGTCCCTTAAATAATTTCAAGTTTTCATTTTGGTCCCACAATTAATAAAACGTACGTTTAAGTCCCTCAGGTTTTCCTCCGTTTACCAAATAATAAATCGCGGCCGTTAAGTTTAACTCCAAATGTCTATGATGGATCAACCTTAAAAATGGTTCATCGTAGACCTTATTAATTTTGTTAATTTTAACCATTCGATCTATTTATCATAAAAGAGACCGTTAGATCTTCACAGAAAACAAATAATTACCAAAATGTCCTTGTCATATCTTCATCTTCTTGTTCATGATCTTCATAAAAAAAATCGAGCAACAACATAGCGACTTAAACAATAATAACATCAACAACATCATCATCAATTCAACAGCAACATCATCACCATAAACCCAGAAATTCAGAATCATCATCAATTCAACAACAACATCATCACCATCGATCAAAATAAACCATCTGCACATCTATATGTTTTTTTTTTCCTTTTCAATTTGTTCTTATTTCAACACTATCATTTAATTATTTAAAAGCAAGACAACAAAATTTAAGAAACAAAGCAAAATAATTCAATTTTGTTAACATGGCCACAGAAGAACCAATCGTTGCGGTGGAACCCGTTCCCGAACCAATCATCACTGTCGAACCTCCAGCATTGGAGAAAGATCAGTTCGAACCAAAGGTTGCTGAAGCAGAGAAGAAGACGAAGAAAGTAGCGAAGGAATCCAAACCTAAGAAAGCTTCCAAACCACGAAACCCTGCTTCTCATCCTACTTACGAAGAGGTTCGTTTCAATTCTCAATTCACTCCTTTCTAATTCTTAGTTTTGTTACGAATTATAGTTTCAATTGGATCTAATTTTTTATTGATTTGAACAATTTGCAGATGATTAAGGATGCAATTGTATCTCTGAAGGATAGGACGGGTTCAAGCCAATATGCGATTGCAAAATTCAATTGAAGAGAAACACAAACAGCTTCCATCAAATTTCAAGAAATTATTGTTTCAGAGTTTGAAGAATGTTGCTTCTGGAAAGCTCGTTAAGGTGAAAGGTTCATTCAAGTTTGTGGAAGGGATTACGTGATTGGCTTAGAAGAGTTTATGAGATCTAGTTTTTTGATAAAAAATAAAGTTGAGCTTTTAATATTTAATAATTTTCTGGGTTTTATATGGATGAAGATGAAGGTGTTAGAAGATAACAATGAAGATGAAGAAAAAGAAAAAAAGTTAAGTGGTGATGGTTCAACGTAAGATAAAATACACCTACGCAATCCAGCGGTCCTCCTTTTAAAGAAAAGATCAAACGGTTTAAATTAAAATAATTAATAGGATCTATGGTGGACCACTCTTAAGGTTGATCCACCATAGACATCATTTGAGTTAAACTTAACCGTGAGGATTTATTTGACAAACGGAGAAAAAATTGAGGGACTAAAAGGTACGTTTTATTAATTGTGGGACCAAAATGAAAACTTGAAATTATTTGAGGGACCATTGCATCAAATAAGCCTAAAAATTTTATAGGACTAAACTTAAAAGCTTATAATTTTATAGGGATTAAAAATATATTTAACCGTTCAATAAAATATTAATTATTGTTTTGTTAATGATATCATTGAGTATTTGTTGCAGAGACACAAAAGTAAATGAAACGAGAAAATAAATAATTCCAGAAAAAATGAAATTGTTAATTTTATTGGCATGCACAAACAACCTTAAAAAAAACTAAGAAGAAACGAAGGGGTAATTTTTTGGACACTAATTAAATGACAAAACAATTCTCACTTATTGATATGTTTGATTCTACTTCAAGTTAAAGATTGTAACTTATGACTTTAGAATTGAATTTGACACCTTTTTTTAAGATTTATTGTTCAACAAACTTTTACATGAACAAAACCAAACACAAATCATTTTAACTTCAACCCAATTTTAGTTTGAATCAATTCACTAATTTTTTTCCACCATGTAACCAAACATATACTTAGAGATGCGGAAGTACTTGTCAATACTGAAAAACAAAGATGAAAAGCAAAGATTAAGTTATTGTATTTAATTATTTTTTTACTCAAAATTGATGTAATTCATAAACAAAACACATGTTGGAAAAACTCATAATAAGATAAAAAGAATGTTAATGATTGCCTTGAAGACATTGTTAAAAGAACTAACTATTTCCAGTCTTTTGTCGTAATGCTAATTCATACATAATACTAATGTAGGTCTATATTCTTATTATCTAAAAAATATCATATTTTATTTTTATTCAACTTTTATATCCTATCATATATCTATTTTATCACATGCACAAAACAAAACGAAGCTTAAAAGAAATAAGTTTACATAAAATTATAACTTAATCATTACACTAAAGAAACATAATACCTTGTATATCCAAGTTTTGTCAAAAAAAAATGTCTACCCAAGCTCAAATAACGGCAATGGTGCCAAATACAGGTGATTGGCACACGCTATATAGCTAGCTTTAACAAACCAAATATGAGAAAGTTTTGGTTGGGCACGTACGCAACACTTCAGTTTTTGGTACATATATTGTAATTAGTTTGCAATAAGAATAACAAAAATTCACTTAATATATATTAGGGTTAAATATGTTTTTGGTCCCTATAAATATGTCAATTTTTCGTTTTAGTCCCTCTAAAATTTTCCTTTAACTTTTAGTCCCTATAAAGTTTTCAATCTTCACTTTTGGTCCCTCTTTTAAAGTAAACTCATATGTAGAATTCATATTATTTAATAAAATTTTCCAGAAAAATTCAAAATATTATAAGAATGACTCCAAAAAAAATTAAGAATTTTTTAACAAAACATGAATTTAATATGAATTTTTATATTATTTATGGTTAAAAATTCATATTTAATTTGTGTTTTGTTAAAAAAATCTAATTTTTTTTAGGAATTGTTTTTAGAATATTTGACACATTTCTGCACAATTTCATTTAAAAATAAAAAAATTAAATTAAAAATAGGGACCAAAAGTAGTGATTGAAAATTTTATAGGGACTAAAAGTTGAAGGAAAATTTTAGAGGGACTAAAACGAAAAGTTGATATATTTATAGGGACCAAAAACATATTTAACCCTATATATTACAACTTTTGTCATTATATTGTATTTAAACTTTTGCCATCTTCAAACAAAACCCTAACCACATCACCAACTCCTCTTCAAACCAAAAGACTGATCAATGAAAGAAACAAAGGCAGCGGAATATGAAAATCTACACACCAAATCATGTCGGATTTTGAAAATTGTGGTCTTAATAGAAATGTTAGAGATCGTGCGTGTAGGAATATTGCAAAAGCATTAGAAAAGGCTAATCCTCACGATTTCACAGTGCTCACGATTTAGTACAAATTCAAAACGAGACTCTATAACATTAAATAGGTCAACCACAATATCAATGATCCCTGTGTGACCACAGGCAGTAAGCATAGCCGAGAGTTTTACATGATCAAACTTTATATTTAGATGTTCCATATCTTGAAAAACATCAAAACATTCAACAACCATCCCTTATACAACCAAACATGTTATGAATGTATTCCAATTGAATAGGCTTTTAGAATCTATTGCTTTGAAGAATGCAATCCCCCATTCGTAGTTTCCTCCAGTACGTTGAATGGCCCGTTCCAATAACTCCTTTATGCGGACTGGTCACTCATCAACATGTTTGAAAGCATTCAAAAGTAGGCTCAACGTTTCTAGGCTTAATGATGACATCCAGCGGAACGCATTGACCTAAAAATAGCTACTGCATTCTTATGCAGACCACCATTATAATATCATTAAATCACCCCAGATCTTACTTCTCTGGCACTTCTCCCCAATTTCATCTTGGCTCCTTTCTAGTTTCTAGTTTCCTAGTCTCCAATTTCCTTTTTTAACTCAGATCCATTTTCTTTTCATCACTAAATTGAGTCATGGACCGCTGGAAGGACATTCCTTTATCAAAAGAAGAGGAAGAAGGTGTTATCGCTGCTGAAGCTGAAGAAGCATATGTAGATGTGTTCAACCGGTCACTGGTGGGGAAGTTGTGGTCAGATATTCAGTTCAATGTCAGAGCCTTCAAGAGCACGATGGTTCAATTATGGCGCTTGAAGAATCCAGTTGAGATCCAGGATCTGAGTAAGAATCTTTTCCTCTTCCGTTTTTCTTCAAAACGCGATGTTGAAACTATCTTGCGAAACGGTCCGTGGAGCTTTGACAGGAACCTCCTTCTTCTTGAAAAACTCACCGGAGAGGAACAACCATCGGGCTTAATGATGAATACTGAGTCTTTCTGGGTAAGGGTGTATGACCTTCCTTTGAAACTTCGTTCAGAAGCCATGGCAAAAAAATTAGGTAACATTATTGGGTCTCATGTAGAGACAGACCCAAAGGATGTGAACAGATTGGGTCGGTTTCTAAGACTTAAGGCAACCATAGACCTACGACAACCATTGAAGAGAGGTACAGTGGTGAAGTATCAAGAGAAAGCTATGCGAGTTTTTTTCAAGTATGAAAGGCTCCCTACTTTCTGCTTTGTTTGTGGCAGGATTGGCCACCAATTGAAAGATTGTGATGAACTGGGTGACAAAGGTGAAGAAGGTTACGAAGATTTAGAGGAAAATGAACTATCTTTTGGCCCATGGTTAAGGGCGTCCCCCTTACCAAAGGTTTACGATGAACAGAAAAAGGATAGTAGCTCTGGATGTAGTAAAAACCTGTTTGGGACATCTTCCAGCCATAGCAAATGTGAGACAACTGTAAAAGGTAAGGAGGCAGAAATTGAAGTGAACCAAATCAAAGAGAAGGTGTCCTCCCCGAAGAAACTTGAAGGCGTTAATGCAACCAATCAGCTAGTTAATCATGATGTTGAGTGTGTGGCAGAGTCTCTGGGTGCGGTGGCACTCTCAAAAAAATTTGACATTGGTAAAACAGAGACAAAGGCAAATACTAGAAAAAAGAGAGGTTGGGTTCGTCAAACCAACTCTAGAAAACAAAAACCATCAAAAGAGCAGAAGGTGTTGGCAAAAGAAACGGGCAAGAGGCAATTAGTGGAAGTTCAAATCTCTGAAGGTAACATTGAGGATGTCATGGGGGGTGAAAAAAAAAGAAGGCATGATGTGGAGATGATTGACTCAAGTTCACAAAAAGTTGAGGTGGTGTTGGATGACCAACACCACCGGGTCCAATGAAGGTGCTCAGTTGGAACTGCAGGGGTTTGGGGAACCCTCTGGCAGTTCGAGCCTTGTTAAGGCTCACCCGTATTGAAAATCCCCACCTAGTCTTTTTAATGGAGACTAGGTTGAAGGAGTGTGAAATGAATAGACTTTGGATTCGTTGTGGTTTTAATTCTGGACTGTTTGTATCTTGTGTTGGGCAAGGAAGGGAGCGCTCAGGAGGATTAGCTTTGATGTGGAATGAGAGCATACATGTTACAATTGCCTCTTATTCTTTAAATCATATTTGTGGGTCTGTCGAAGACGAGGAAAGTGGTACACCCTGGTCTTTCTCTGGTATCTATGGGTACCCGGAAGAGTTTAACAAACAAAAAACTTGGGAGCTGATTAAAGACATCCGAGCTTGTACGAACGACAAGTGGATTTGCTTTGGTGACCTCAATGATATTCTTGCAGATTCTGAGAAAAAAGGGGGTAATAGGAGGAGCTACAACCAAATGAGACTTAGGAGAGAAGGGGTTAGTAATTGTGGCCTTATTGATATGGGCTTTCAGGGTTATCCTTTCACGTGGAGTAATGGCAGATCGGGGATTGAGCGTATCCAATGTCGTCTTGATAGGGCCTTGGCTACCGAAGAATTCCTCAACAGATTTTCTCCAATAGAGGTGATTCATCTTCCTCGGTACGGTTCTGATCACGCTGTCATCAAGATTGAGTTGGAAGTCTCTAAACATGACACAAGTAGGGGGAAGCCTCACGTGTTCCGATTTGAAAAATGTTGGACTGATGATGCTAAATGTGAACAACTAGTTAGCCAAATTTGGAGGTCAAGCCAGTTAAATTGTGTGAGCAGATTGGATGCTCTGAAGTCTCTTGACCTTGAATTCAAAGAGTACCGCACCGGTGGGATTAAGAAGGAGCTCCTTAGCATTGAAAGTCAACTAAAAAATGTGACCATGTGGGATGACGACCCAGATGGAATTTTGGCTTTTAAAGATCTAGAGAGAAGGCACCCTCACCTTCTAAAAGTAGAAGAAACAATGTGGCGTCAACGTAGTAGAGCTCTATGGCTTAAGGAAGGGGATAAAAATACTAAGTTTTTCCATGGTAAAGCAAAACAAAGAGGGAAAACAAATAAAATAAAGAAGCTGAAAAATGAGGAGGGGATTTGGAAACATGGGGAGGAGAATGTGGAAAATGTTCTCATTCAGTTCTTTGATGAATTATTCAGCTCTTCGAATCCAATGGGCGTTGAAGATGTTTGTCAAGTGGTCCAAGGAAGGCTAAATGAAGAACAGAAACAGTGGTGTAATGGGAAGTTTACACATGAGGAAGTGAAGGAAGCTCTCGACCAGATGCACCCGTTAAAGGCCCCTGGACCTGATGGCCTTCCAGCATTATTTTTTCAAAAATATTGGCAGATCGTAGGTAATGAAGTCCTCTCTCTTGTTCTTAGTATCCTCAATGATGGAAAATCCCCTGAATGTATTAACAAGACCTTCATCGCCTTGATACCTAAGTGCAAGAACCCCAATTCTCCCAAGCAATTTCGGCCAATAAGTTTGTGCAATGTGGTTATGAAGATAGTCACTAAAACCATTGCTAACAGGCTAAAACCTTTTCTCCCTGAGATTATTGATGAAGAGCAGAGTGCTTTTGTTCATGGGAGAATGATTACTGACAATGCTTTAATTGCCATGGAATGCTTTCACTGGATGAAGAAGAAAACTAAGGGGAAGAAAGGTATGATGGCTATGAAACTGGATATGGCGAAAGCTTATGATCGAATTGAATGGCCCTTTGTTCAAGGTATGCTGGCGGCTATGGGATTCCCTCCTTCTTTGGTGACCACTATCATGAACTGCATTTCATCTGTGTCTTATCAAGTCCTCATTAACGGTCGACCCAGCCGAGTTTTCTACCCAGAAAGAGGACTCAGACAAGGAGATCCTCTCTCACCCTACTTATTTATTTTGTGCACAAATGTTCTGTCTGGGATGTTGAAGAAAGAGGCCAACCATAACAAACTCCATGGCATACAAGTGGCGAGGAATGCTCCAAAGGTTACCCACCTCTTGTTTGCTGACGATAGTCTTTTGTTTGCAAGAGCTAACTCCAGTGAGGCTGTAACAATTTTGAAAGTCTTACAGGCTTACCAAGATTCATCCGGTCAAATGGTAAACTTGGATAAGTCAGAAATGTCATATAGTCGAAATGTGTCAATCCTTGAGAAAGATATGATCTGCCAGCAGATTAATATTAAGACTGTGACATCGCATTCAAGATACCTTGGGCTCCCAGTTGTGTTTGGAAGGTCAAAAAAGGATGTGTTCTCGCTTGTTCAAGAAAAGTTCTTGTCCCGAGCAGGGAAGGAGACTCTTATCAAGTCAGTAGCGCAAGCCATCCCAAATTACATAATGAGCTGCTACAAAATACCAGAGGGCTGTTGTAATGATATTGAAGGAATGCTTTCAAAGTTCTGGCGGGGTTCTGACGAAACCGCTAGGAAAATCCATTGGATGAGTTGGAAGAGGATGGGTATTTCAAAAGGTAAAGGAGGGCTGGGGTTCCGATCTATTTCAGCTTTCAATAAAGCGTTGCTTGGCAAACAATGTTGGCGTATCATCCAAGACACCACTTCTCTTGTTGCAAAAATCTTCAAAGCTAGATACTTCCCTCGTACCACTTTCTTGGAAGCAAAGATTGGATTTCAACCCAGCTATGCTTGGAGAAGTCTGTTGTCTGCAAAAGAGGTTATTGAAACTGGTGCAAGATGGGAAATAGGGGATGGGAGTCTTGTCCGCATCTTCAAAGATAGGTGGATCCCTTGTTCCAATGGTTTTCTTCTCAACAATCCGGGAGGAGGTCTCAGTGGTGATGCTACTGTTGCAGAATTAATTGATAGGGATACAAATCAGTGGGACCGGGGTCTTATTTTTAGCAGGTTCAATAACTACATAGCCAGGAAAATCATAAGCATCCCTTTATCTGTTAGGCGTCCAACAGACAAAATCATATGGCATTGGGAAAAGAATGGTGTCTACTCTGTGAGATCGGCGCATCATGCAATGTGTGAGGATAGAAACTCAGAGCAGGCTGAATCCTCAAATAGCAACAATTCTGAGATTTGGAAGCGTATTTGGAGCATTCCCGTCCCTAAAAGTGCACAAAATTTCTTATGGAGGTTGGCAAAAAATATCCTTCCAACTAGAAGTAATTTGGGTAAGAAAGGTATATCCCTGGATATGAGTTGTCCTCTTTGTAACTCCTCAATAGAAGACTCGGATCACCTTTTTATGCGCTGCCCTGCTGCCTTAGCAGTCTGGTTCTCTTCCCCTCTTGGGATCCATGTACCGAACCAATTGAACTTGATATCGTGGATGAAAGTGTGGCTGTCAGCGCCGGACACCCGTGCCCAACAATTATTCTGCTACTCCCTCTGGCTGATTTGGAGTCACAGGAACCAACTGGTTTTTAACCAATCTGTGTTTGAGCCTATTGTTATTTCGAAGAAGGCAGCCTCTTTAGTTGAGGAGTTCAACTCTGTGAATCCTCCCCGAAACTCTCCTCTGGTTAGTGCTCTCAATAAGTGGATTCCACCTCCTAGTGGTTATGTTAAGATCAATGTCGATGCCGGGTGTTTTAGTGATGGTACGACAGGTTGGGGGATGGTTGTGCGCAACGCTGCAGGTCTGGTTTTGTGTGCAGAGACAAGATTTGATGGTATTTCGGTGTCACCTTTGGTAGCTGAATGCATGGGTTTGCGGTGGTGCCTAGCTAGGGTCATGGAAAAGCAATTGTGTAATGTTATTGTTGAACTTGATGCAGAATCTGTAGTTAATTGCCTTCATGGTGCCTCTCTGTTAGTTGATATTGCACCTTTAATTCTTGACTGTTTAGAATATCTATCTAAGTTAGAGAATGTTTCTGTTTGTAGCATTAGCAGGAATTGTAACAAAGTGGCTCATAGCCTTGCTAGTCTAGCCAAGCATGTTGGTTGTAACAGTTGGGAAGGCTTCATCCCTGATCCCTGCCTAATTGATTACTGTAATGACTTTCCTTATCTTTAATGAAAAGCTTGGTTTCTATCAAAAAAAAAAAAAAAGTCATCTGCATTGGATTTTCTAATGTTTATAGAATCCAAAGCCTTTTTGGCTAAGATGTGATCCGTTCTTCTCATAGCATCTAAGATTATTTTTTTCTATGATGGAAGTTATAAATTCTCATCGCATCTTTGAAAGTCAAAAATTAAACTTTGTACAGTAGCTTTGAAATTCTATTGGTAAAGAAAACAATAAAATTGATATACATCGTCATTAATTGTGTCTAATACTTGTTGTACGCTGCTTAGGTAATTGGGTGTGTGGTTGTGCGAAATATTGGTTACCGCCTCTACAATTGGAATCAACAAAGGTGTAACACCCCGTTTTCCCAACATAAAAATTTCATAACAAATAATCAGAGTTTTCTACATAAACGGAATGCTACACTTCTCAAAAATCATAAATGGAATAATTAATTAATTATCCTTTCAAAAATCATCAACATAAATATTCAAAACTTCGCAGCGGATTTATTTCAACAATATAAATAGTCTTGGCACGAAGGCCTCATCAAAACATCTCATAAAAATCCAATTAACAACTTAATCATGTATATTCATAAGCAACAACATATTCATCATCTTATAATAAACATATTCATCATCTTATAATAATATAAACAACAACATGATCGTTATTATTCCATGGTTTGTCATCAATCAACAACAACTTCAACGATTCGACGACGACAACGTCAACCTGACAACACAGCTACGTGAGAGTACACCACCTCTTATAATACGACAACGTAAGAGTACACCACCTCTTATAGAACAACAACGTAGACAACATTAACAACTTAATCACTCCAATACTTTGGAAAGACAACTTATAACTTTACAACTTAGACCAACACCATTTAGACATATGCAGCAAGTCACCATCAATAATAATCATCATATATAACAATTACAATTTCATATCAACGTCTTTCACAATATATAAATATTTTCACATTTAATCATCAATATTAATCATCTTAGCATCTTCTCTTGGCTTCTTATTTCTCTTGGTTTTCTCCCTTTTTCTCCAAAAACAGGTTTCACGTAATCCTTGTTTTTTTAATTCTAACTCTCCCCTTTTATATAAATCCTTAACCTACTTATTTTCTCTTATTTCCAAATCTGCCCTCCAAGTCTCAATATTCTATTCTATAATATATATATATATATATATATAATATAAAATATATCTATAACGACAAATATATCTCGATAACAATTATATTTCTATAACATATATATTTCTACACCAAATAAGAAATATATTTTCACAACAAATAACATATATTTCTACAACAAATAACATATTATTTTTACACCAAATAACATATATTTCTACAACAAATAAAATAATATTTTACTAATAAATATCAACATATAACATAACAAAATATCACTCATCTAATTTCCAAAACAGCATCCACAACTTAATCTTATTTTATTTTCAAATTATATTCTATTAAATAATAAAATAAGCCACTTAATAAATCAACAACACATCACAATAATCATATAAATCACATAAGTCATAAAAATAGACTCTAAACTCAATAAAATATTCAAATAATAAAATAGGGCGTTACAAAAGGTACTTGTTGCTCCTTCAAGTTTAGATCGATTCCAATAGCTGTTCCCAATTTTGGAATGCGGATAAGAAAAAACGCTTGCAAAAAGTAAAATTCATTAAGCTTAAACTGCAGTTACGTATGGTAAAACTGGTTTAACATTTTCTACAATTTAATAATTAAGGAAAAAAGAACTAGTCAACTTACCAATACAACCCAAAGGTTGCCCTTGATTACACTTTTTTTTCCATCAATCTTCGATCTATGAATACCATCACACATGTATGTGATAAAAGGCGTATCTCATGAAAAGTTGTCAAAGTTCTCGGGTCTTTCAACAAATTTCACAAAAATCCCTTTATATTGTGCACGTCACCAGTAGGGATCACAAAACAAGCAATTAACATCATTAAAGCTGCTTTCACCCTAGTATCTATTTCATGATTTGTATTTTCCGCCAGGTCCTTCAGCCTCTTAATACTGTAAGGCTTTTTGTCGTCGATGTCGAAGACACGTTTGAATGCCCCCAGAGCATTCATAATTAGTTTGCCTTAAATGGGCAAATCGGTTATATATAAAACATTTTCTAACGTAACAGGAAACTTATGTCCGTTGATTTCGAAAAGGTTTTTCGTGTGATCATAGTAACTTAATAGTACCTTCACTAATGGAACTAGCATATTTGATTTTACAACTGGAAGTATGTCAAAGAGACAAGCTTTAAAACGATATGATATAAACTATGTTCTTTATTTCTTTATTTATGGAAAATATTAAATAGTATGACACAATTTTCGTCGTGCATGTGTTTAAAATACTAATAACCTGGAGATATCACTCTTTAATCCTTTTTGTTTGTAATGAGATGTGATATATAATCTATTGTGTGTGAACGCAACACAATTGAGTGAAACTTGAATTCAAGTATTAATTAAAATACCCTTAAAACTATTGGTTTATTAATTGTAGACGTGAGAAATGAATGTGAAGAAAATGTTGTCATTGTTTTTATGGAAGAATAAAACAAATCAAATTTAAAAAACACAAACAACCATCTAATTGTTTTGGTTGTGTTCAAACTAATTTTTTTAATGAGCAATTTGTTTGCAAAACAAAACAAAAAAAACACAAATAATCACGGACAAAGTTCATTTTTCCCTTCGGTAATATTTATTACTCTCTCTCTCTCTCTCTTAATTTGGTTTTTATGCCAATACTTAAATTTCTTTGTATATTTTAGATGTATAACAAGTTGTCACAACAAAGAGTTGTTTAAATAACATTTCTCATCAAATATATATGTTTTGTTCCCGGTGTTACAACTTTTGTCGGGTTCATGTCACCACATTTTCCTTCATGTATGTTTATTTTCTCGATGAAATCCTCAAATATGTGTTTCCCATCAAATAAAATTTTTATTTTGTAGTTTTAGTAGAAATTTTTTGTTCTTATTTACTTGTCATTTTAAAGTTTAATACAAAATTAATTATTATTTTTTGTTAATGATATCATTATTTATAGCAGACACAAAAGTAGGTGAAACGAGAAAATTAATAATCATGAATATTATAAGAAAATTCCATAAAAATAACAAAATTTATTAATTTTATTGTCATGTATAAACAACCCTAAAAAACAACTAAAAAGAACGAAGAGGGTAATTTTTTGGACACTAATTAACGACAGAGCAATTCTCACTTATTGACATGTTTTAATTCTACTTGAAATTAAAACGCATAACTTATGATTATAGAATTGAATTTTACACTTAAATCTATTGTTCAACAAACTTTTACATGAATAGAACCAAACACAAATCACTTTACCTTCAACTCATTTTTTGTTTAAATCAATTCACTAATTTTTTTTTCCTCCACACAACCAAACATACACTTAGTTTTGATAGTTTAATGGTATAATTTAGGCTTAAATGCTCTTTTGGTCCTTAACTAAAAAAAAGATTGTTTGAGGATTTTAAGTTTTTTTTTAGTCTATTTTTGGTCCCTTCTGTTAGGTTTTCGTTAGTTTTAATAAAAAAACGTTAAGTGTGGACACGTGTCACATATAATTCAAGTAATGCATATACAATTATATCACAATATAACAACATCAAATAATAATCAACATCTTAAAACATCATATATACATGTAACACTTCATCAATCATGGACAATATCGTATTCACAACATATACATACATATACTAATTCATCAATCATAAACAACATCATACTCATAAACATATACATTCATATACTAAGACCAATCATTACAAAGCTAACATCCATACCTACAACTTTCGTGTTTACACCTAAGACCAATTCTGGACCTATCAATATTAGATTTCATTTCAAATTCGGGGCAGAGATGAAAAGAAAAATCAGAAAAAGCAACCTATATTATTCAACTTCACTTTCATTCAAAATCATCACTCTTAACCCTAATTCTCAAATTCTCAAAAACTAAACCTACAACATGTTAAATACAATTTTCAGAATCATAGACTCAAGATTATTGAATGTTAGTCCCACCCTTACCTTAGAATATAAAAATCGCAGCTTCATAGGTCTCTCTCCGTTCTCTTGGCTTTTTCTCCCTTTTCTCCAAAATTGATCATACGTTATGTTTTTCTAAACTAGGTCTCTCCGATTTATAAATCTCATAACAACCCCTAAACTCAATATTCTATTCTAATATATATATATATATATATATATATATATAATATAAAATATTTCTATAACAAATAACAAATATATCTCTATAACAAATATATTTCTATAACATATATATTTCTAAACCAAATAGCATATATATTATACTAATAAATACCAACATATAACATAACAAAATATCACTTATCAAAATAAATCATATAAATCACATAAATCATATAAGTATATTCTAAACTTATTAAAATAATCAAATAATTAAAGAGGGCGTTACACCTATAATTTATCAAAACCATCAAATCAATTCACTAATTCTTTTCATCAAAACTAAAAACAATTAGTTTTTTTAAACAAAATTCGTTTTTAATTTTGTTCCCTATATCAATGGTTTCATTATAAGATCAATTGGATAGTTAAATTCTAAAATGACAGTTAAAAAAAACATATGAAGTTAATTAAAATAACGCGTGATATTTTTTATTATTTTTTTCATTTGGTTGCATCATTTTGTTTAAGATTGTGTGGTTAGTTGATGTATCAAACACATAACATGATAAAATAATGTTATTTTGTTTGTTATTATATGTGTATCAAGTTTTTTTATTGGTTAAGCAGTGTAGCAGCTAGAGAAATTCACCTTAAAAGTAAATAAATGAGGTGTGTAAGGTTTGAATCCCAACACTTGCATATGTTATGCATTATCTCTTATTAAATGAGGTAAGCTTAGAGTACTATCAAATATTTATTCTATCACTAACATAACTCATCTTTTTTTTTTTGAAGGATACATAACTCATCCTTATTTCTTCAAAAAAGACATATTTTATCTTTATATCCCATCATATATCCATTCTATCATATGCACAAAATGAACCTTAAAAGAAATAAGTTCGTATAAAATTATGGCGTAATTACACTAAAGAAAAATAACAACTTGTATATCCAAACTCAAACAATGGCAATTGTGTTAATACAACGTACGCTATACCTAAAGCAAAATCAATCATGATTAATAGACCTCAGTGCAAAATATGACAAATCATCATACCCAAATTATATAACCAAACATAAGCACATGGAGATCAAAACTTAAGGCATTCAACAAGTAATGCAATCATATATTTGAATGCGAAAATTATTCATTTAAGTTGAGAGCTTAAATTAAATTGGCCAAACATCTTCAATTTCAAGTCTCAAGATAGTATAATTTAAAAGATCATAGTTGTATGACATCAATTCCATTGTCGTCCAGCGGTTAGGATATCTGGCTTTCACCCAGGAGACCCGGGTTCGATTCCCGGCAATGGAAATCTTTTTTGTTTTTTACTGCGTTTTTTCTTCTACCATTTCACGTATCCAATTTCGTAACAAAAGTCATTTGAAGATAAGAAATATAACTATATATTATCTTTGTTTAAAACTGTTTTTTTTTTTTTTTAAAGGAATCTTTGTT
Source organism: Medicago truncatula (assembly GCF_003473485.1). Taxonomy (NCBI): domain Eukaryota; kingdom Viridiplantae; phylum Streptophyta; class Magnoliopsida; order Fabales; family Fabaceae; genus Medicago; species Medicago truncatula. The sequence continues at coordinate 35,282,505 of NC_053049.1, forward strand.
TAAAACTGTTTTTTTTTATTTTTAAGGAATCTTTGTTTAATACTTGTCAATATTAAAAGTCATTACTGTATTTTGCTGGCAAAAATCATTTTGGGTAAATTCTTAAGATAAAAATGATCATTGTGTGGGTAATATTGGCATATAACTGCTTGGAGTTTAAACACAAAGGAGTTTGAATTTTAAGTGTATAACTATGCATAAAGTATGTTTAAAAAAAAAACTATGCACAAAGTATTACATTATTTATTCATAAAATACTAAAATATTTCACTTTTCATGAATGACAATTTCTAAAACAAAAATAGTACTACTTTGTGCTAAACTTCACTACTTTGAGTGTTTTTTTAACATCAAACTTCATTTCTTAGGTGTCAAAAAAAACCTCATTACCTATAAGTAAAACATTTACTCATCTATTACCAATCAGGAAAAAAGAAGAAAAAGTTCACTTTTACGGTGACGACAATTGTAAGCCTTGACGTGAAAAATGAACTAATTGACTTAGAGGTAAACCATTTGTTGCAAGAAATGAATGGATAGACTAAAATCGAGGCATGAAAACGACCCAAGTAAAATACGATCTAAGAAGTTCGTGTCACTTGAACTACAATGTCGGGCTAACCAAAAACATAAAATAAATCTAAATTCATGGTGGGAGCTGCTTTTATCTCCACGACTTCTGAAAACCCACATTTATTCCGAAGTATACTTCTGAAAAAGACATTTTTTGGGAGAGACAAAACCGTGTATTTTTATACTTCCGTACGAGTGTGGATTTTAAGAAGTCATGGGAGGATAAAATCAGCTCTCATTCATTTAAATGCTGGAATAACCACTTAAACCTTTTGGACTCTAAATGGTGTAGATATGATTATATTTTTTTCAAGACTTTAATGAAAGAAAAAAAATGTATTACAATCAAATCCTACCTTCCTGTGGAGGGGGAAATTTTAAAGAAAGAAAAAGTGCTTATTATTTGAATGTACCATACACTACCATATTATCTAAAGTATCTTGGAGGTACAGCACAGTGACTGTTGTTAATAGAAGAAAAACAACTCAAAGATTTAGGCGTCAATTGGTAGAAGCCAATCATTGTAGCATAGCGCGATAGAATGAAAAACAAATCAAAGTGATGATTTTCATAGACATTTACAAGTATACTTGATATGTGTCTGCAATTTGCTGCTAACCAGTGTCCAAAGAAGTCACTTCCTTAAGTTTCCGACTACATAAGCAGCATATAGATCCCTGCAAAAAAAGAGAGAGAAAAAAATTCATGTGTGAAATCTAAATGAATCATTTGATCACCAATGGAAAAAGTAGAAGCTATCAACAAAGGATAGGAGCTCACATGGAGTGTTCAATAGCCTTAACAGCAGCTTCAGCTGGTAGAAAGTCTTCAACATTGACTATTTTGTTCTCATTCTTCTTGTCTAGTGTGGAAAGTTAAGGACACACAACATATATGGGAATTACACCAACAGAAGCATTGGTGAAAGCATTTAAAGGGTCATGGTGAAATAAATCATCTAAGAACATATTGTCAAAAATTATCAGTTCTTCATTGCAAATAACAGGATACAGTCCTCAAAGAATCTTCTAATTTCAGCAAGCCTATGTGGAGGGAGCTCCTTGATGTCCTTGTAATGGCGGTACTCAGGATCATCAGCACAAACTGCTATGATCTTGTCATCCTTCTCTCCCTGTGACAGAATTCAAAGGGAGGAAAAGTCAAAGCATGTCATGGCATTCACATATATCTGTAGGCTGTAGCACATTGTTCATATTTCAAGAACCCAAATTGTAAAAGTCAAAGCATGCCATTGCATTCACTTTTATCTGTAGCACATTGTTAGACTATAAAAGAAAATCATTCATTTATTTTCATATAACAGCATAGTAAACTTCTAGAATATCTGGTTTATGATTTGGTATCAGAGTCTCTATGACTAAGTGGACAAAAGTTTGATCCATGCCGGTTGCATTATTGAAAAAAAAAAAATTAAGCACACAAACGAAAACATTTGCATGTTTTCATGTAACAGCTTAAGCTTATGAGTTGGTTCACGACATATATTATCACGTCGATCCCTCTAATAGTATTGCCAAATCATGCATGCAACAATTTTCCTTGCACCATTTTCTTTTATTCTCATTGGTTCATTGAAATATACTCCTATTCCAATCATATTACTCTTAAGCTAAAATTGCATGAGGGATTAAAATGTTAATGGTGATAAATTTAACTATTACGTATAAAATATCAGATACAATCAAGGGAATTGTAATCTTCATTTCAAATCCCAGTACAGCCACAGAGTTAAAGTATAATCCAATAGCATACATGCAACCATACATGCGTATGTGTGCACAAGCGTATGCAGTGGGAAACAACTTTTACCTGGTCAATCATAGGCATCAATCCAATAGCACGGGCACGAAGGAAACAACCAGGTATCACAGGCTCCTATTCAAAACACAAGTTTCAATTTAAATACAGTTGCAAATTTCACAATAAACAGCTATTTCCATAAAATAGCTTTAAAATGAGTTCTTTAAGCATTATTACCTGCATCAGAACTAGGACATCCAAGGGATCTTCATCTTCACAAAGGGTTCTTGGAATAAAACCATAGTTATGTGGATAGACAACTGATGAGTAAAGAATCCGATCAACCTAAGTTATTCAGCCCATTTGTTAGTTTTGCTAACAAACAAACACAAATTTTACATCCAGAAACCAAAGCATTATCTACATAAAGCAGGACACACAAATACATTGAAACATCCTATAGCTCAATAACTATGAAACACTATCAAAGACACCTAACAAATGATTTAAGATCATGTCAAACACCGATGTATTGGACATTGAACACACCTTCAATCTAAAGTACATAGCTCAATAACACATAATATGAAACCACAACGAATTGAAAGTATTTGCATTATCTTTTGAACTTCTATCTGTCTATACTATAAATCAAACCACTTTGCAACCTAAACATTAAACATTATCAATCTTACTCGTAAAAACTTAGACATGTAAAATCTGGTGCTTGCAAAGGAAAATAAGTCTTCACAATTAATTTGGCAGAATTGTAGAAATTGTAAATTATTATATGATTCCCTTAAAAGAAACAGCCTTTATATTTTCCCATCGAATCAACCATATTTTCGGAATCAGATGAAATTAATGATACCTTAATAAGTCCGCTTTTCTTGTCCAGTTCATATTTAACCTTGCTTCCTTTGCCAATTTCAACCACCTACAACAACAGAATTCACTTTACACCATTTATTAAGACTTCGTTTAGTTGCATTAACTAGAAGTACAAACATTGAATACATCAAATAAAAAGAAACTTACACAATTGAAAACAGATGGAGCTCCTGGTCCTGCATTTATGTTAAAAGTACAGAGAGATTGTTGAAGCAGAAAGAAGAATAAAGAAACGTAAAAAAGAGTTAGTTAATAATAATACCAATCTCTAAGTCATGCCATGGATGAGCAGCAGCATCTTTCTTATCAGCCATGGAAGAAAGTATTCTTTCATTCAACGCAACAACTGGAGGCAACTCAATTTTAGCAGTAGAAGAAGAATGAGTTGCTTTTTTTGATTCTTGTTCATTGTTGTTATTGGTAGCCATTTTTACTTGATGATGATTTCTGAGCTAAAACATGTAAAATTGGAAACGTCAATGATGAATATGTCTTTATTAAACAACAAGTTATGGTAAATGAAGAAGAAGATATCGTAACAAACCAAAGAAAATGAATGGAGGTTGAGAAATGTGATATGTGACTGAGAGGAACGTTACTGAGAATTAGATAGTGAAGTAACGGAATAGAATGAATGAAACTACTGTGTAACTGTGGGACCTACTTCCTCTTCTTTTCAGATATTTATTATTTGTGACTGAATTGTGATCTCAGTTACGTGGATCAGACGGTTCACAACGTAGATTCTTTATTCCAATGGAACCTTCCACTATTTTCAGTGAAAATCTCCATTTTACCCCTACTTTATCTTGCTTGCTTATGTTATGTGGTCCACGTTTGAGTTCATATCATCATGCATCGAATTTAGAGTTAGATCCTCTTTATCCTATCGGTGTGTGTCTCACTTAATTAAGTAAATTTCTATAAATATCATATCATATTATTATGCATGCGACTGTGTATTAACTCTTGTGTACCTTGCAAGTTAGTTAACCAGCTGTCAAGTTTGTTACTCTAGCTTGTAATGAAAGTTTGTGTATTAGAGTCCGTTTTGATTGACTTATTTGAACTTATCTATTGACTTAAATAACTAAATAGTGTACACTTCTATTTGCTAATGTTTGAAGGATAAAATTCAAATATATAACTCGATTAATGAAAGAGAAAGTTCTATATAGTGTAAGAATTGAATGCATACATGGTCTTCAAAAAGTGCAAGGAAGCAGAAACATGACCATAGTCTATGTGTGTTGTCATTTTCAACTATCCTGAGTATTTTTAACCGGCTTTCCTATACATCGTATGGTGATGACTTCGTCCAACAGGATGAATCTCAAAACTTAATCAAGAATAATGTTTGATTAGCTATACATACAAGGTTATACAATGTTCAAACTGTTTGGAGAGAGACTTTAGGAGTAAGGGTGGCGAGCCAATCCAATAAAGCCGAGTTCACAAGCTCAGGTATCTCGTCGTGTGGGCAATGCCCGGCTTGCAAGTTAACAAGAGTTGTTTTTGGATAAAACTCTTTGATTTTGTTAGCTTTCGCTGGACCAACCCATGGATCAAGGTCACCCCATAGAAGAAGCAACGGGCAAGACAGTTCGCCTAACACAGAATCTAGAGTGTACTTGCTTTGATTCATCATGAATCGTGTCATTAACCTGCATAAATTAATATGTCAAGTGGTAGTTAAAAAGAGTAATAAAATAATTAAGACAGGAAACTGATAATCAAAACTCCCATCTAGCTAGGACAGAATAAAGGTTGATTTATTTATCTAGAACACAAGCATTCCCTCAGCTTATCTACATTGATAAAGCCTAGTATATTTCTTTCCAATATATACCAAAAGTTAAATGATGCTTTGAAATCAAATTTTGATAACAATTTAGATGGTTAACACGATTCAAAACAATTCAAATATATAGTTGATTTGTACAGTGGATTAATGAATATAAATTGCAGCCTTGTTATAGATTTATTTCCAATGGAGACGTATATTCATATAATGACGTTGTGGCCTATGACAGAGCAGACATTAAATCCGTCATGCCACACTATACATGCAATCCAACAATACAGACTAAAATTGACTAGGACGGAAACGATCACGCACCTGTAATAAACTTCTCCGGCATTGGGGTCTTGAGCTGGCCTTGTTATAGATTCCACAAGATAGTCATCCACATTGGAAGAGTTTTTATACACCTGCATTGACAAGCTACACAATCAAACTTATATACAAAAGAAAGTCCCTGAAAGGGAGTAAACAGTCCCACTAAAGCTACAAGCTTCTGTAAATATGATTCTAAATTGTTGAAGTTATGAATTTTAGATAAAAGGATGAGAAGAATAGTAAGAAGTTGAAAATTGTTGATAATAGCTTGATCCTAGGAGACAATCTAAGATACTCCTAAGGTTAGAAACTAATCCTAAGAGATAAACTAAGATACTATAGTACAACATCAAAGATATTTTCTCATATTCTAACAATAATATACAAATGTCCTAACATTCTAGTGACACACATATGCTTTGATGAGCCTATTATGTGAAAGTTTATTCATTAATATATAGTTGTCATTGTTTGAACTTTAATACCTATCAAGCATTTAAAGAAATCAAAGTTGAAGATATCATGTAACCTACACTTTTTAAGACTGATTCAATCCGAGCGGGTTGCTTCGATTGCCAGAATATAAACCCAAGAACTACACGCTGGAAAACTTCCTTCAAAGGTTTTAGGAAAAACTTTTGTAGAGATGTTTCCTCTGAAGTTTTCTGTTCCTTATTTCCATCACCAAATTGTCCTGCAGAATTCAGTAGAACAACCCCAGTGACAGACTCAGGCAACCCAGCTGCTGCAATCAAAGCAGTAAATCCTCCAAGGCTGAAAAATCATCATGATTGAGATTAACACCATAGTATTAACTCTTTCGAAAAAAATAGGAAAAGAATCAATATAGCAGATATTGTAATTTATGGAAAGTTCTATGATAATTTATGAAAAGCTAAACATTGCAGCAGTCTAATTTGAATAAATCACCATCGTTCTACGATAGCAGTTTAGAACAAAGTGTTAACTGATAGCGGCACTATAGCACTGTAGCGCAGCGAAATTTGAACAAACAGCTCTTTGTCGCGACTAGTGATCAACACCATTGTGCTTGCCACGACAGACTAAATTTCTAGAATTAAGGGAAGTGCATGGAATAAAGAAGAATATGCTATTTCAGCCTTATAATTCGTTGTGAATCTAGGTACTATAGTAATTACCTATTTCCAACCAAAACCGCTGGTTCTTTAACAATTTCCTTCATGAAGTCCACGACTTGATCCCTCCACACCATGGCATCATAATCGACGAGTGCTTTGTCACTCCACCCAAATCCAAGCAAGTCTAAGGCATAAACCTTGTGCTTCTTAGCCAATTCTGGAATATTGTATCTGGAGATATGTAAATAAAGTGTATAAAGATATATGGCTACACAACAAAAAATTAACTTTTCGGACAGACAATTACAGCCACTTTAATAAACATTTGAAAGAGCTATAGCAACAATCACATTAGGATTTTTTTTTTTTTTTAATTAATATATAGTTGTTAACATTTATAGCATTTCAGTTATCATCATTTGCGGCCACTGCAAAGACAGAACACTCTAGCTTTTTGTCTTACAAGAGCTATATCAACAATCACATTTACTTACAGTATTTAACAGCATATTTGTTAACACATTACATGCTATATCAGAGGCAGGATATTCCCTTTGTCATCAACGAAAAAAGTGAGAAGTACATATTAAGATTTATGCGAAGGTTCTGAGTTAATAATATTTATCAGCTGGAAGTAAAAAATAGTAATTGTATGTGCTTCAAGTGTACTAAATCGTGGAGTCATAATAAGCGAAATGCTTTAAATGTTAACATCTAATAGTCTAGTACTAGTATAGCAGTTCATTATATATATGCTTGTAATTAAGTTTTTGAATGTTGTTATTTGGCAATTGAGTTGACTGGGCTATATGATATATTTCATGCAGGCATAACATTTAATCAAGAAAGTGGAGCTCTCGCATTTTTGTAGCTTAGTTAAATCAATTATATCAATTTAATGTTCCTCTTCTCTTCCCTTTAGGAGTATAGACATCATAATCTCAGATATGCATTGATGCGTGCATTTATAAACATATGAACATGTTTACTGTGTTGACATTAATTTTGTTTATGCCTGCACAGATTGATTGCTGTTCAATGTTGCTTAAGATCTTGTTTTATAATCACTTATTTAGGCATATTGCAAATGAAAATACACATGTTTACTGTATTTATAAATGCATGTAATATCCAAGGTAAGAAAACAATTATTAAAAAGAGGAAATGTTGCAAATGAATGGAACAGAATTGAATCAATTGAAGTTCTTTTAAATTCTCAAATACATTATCCAAACACATGGTTATGTAATGTCCACATCATCCGAAGTTCTATAAACAGCACATATCTTTTAAAAGGGCACACTCAAATCTTTTAGCTGATTCTCTTCAAGGGTATTCTTAATTTTTTCCCTTTCGGATTAAGCATTAACTAAGCAATAAAACTAAACAAGGTGTAAGATTTCAATGAAAAAAACAAACCTCCAGTGAAATGCAGATGCACCAAAACCATGAATAAGAACAAGAGGAGGGCCTTCTCCTTGCACAACATAGTGAATTTTATGATCCTTCCACTTCCAATAATTGTACCCTTCTGCTTTGTATGGTAATCTTTCAAGTTCCTTCTCTTAAAAAGGAAAAATCCATGCATATAAGCATATAGAATAAAATAACCCATGTTTCAAAAAAATCACAAATGAGTCTGGAAGTATACATCCAGACGACACAAAAATTTAATTTGTCTGGAAATACACATCCGGACGGCACAAAAACTGTGTTTTTCTTTTCAGATGTGTACATCCAAAGTGACTTCGGATGGAAAAAGTTCCTCCCTCAGTTTTTGATGTCTCTGACCGCAGCATATTGAAAAAACCAAGTCCCACATAGAATGAACATAAGGTTTGACTAGAGTTTATAAAGAGTGACGTCCCTCAACTCACAAACTAGTTTTGTAAGGATGAGTTAGACTTAATATAAAAACCTAATACAACGCGATTGAGATCTGCGATTCAAATCTTGAAAATAACAGTTAACAAAAATGATAGAAGTGAAAGTGAGGCAGCAGCAGCAGCATTGAATAACTAACCTTGAGATGGTTGAGCTTGTGAAGTAAGAGAGGAAGCCATGACTGAAACTCCAGTTGCCATAATTCCTTTAAATGCTAAACTTCTTCTGTTCAATTCACATTTACTTCCTTCAAACAAAACAAACAAAATCAGTAACAGAGAGATCAAAATAATTAACAAATAAATGCATTAGAAAGAGAGACTTACTGTGATAGAGAGGGAGTGAAGCTGCAACAAGGAGGTTTGTTTTGGTGAATTGTAATCTAGGAGAAGGAGAGGGAGTAGATATACAAGAAGCCATTGACACGGAAACTTGGGAAGGAAGAAAAACTAAGACTTTTGAGGATGTTTCAGACAGAACCTTATTTGTGGTTTAAGGTTGTTAAGGTTGTTTTGTGAATTTGTGCGGTGTGGTGAAGAGTGAGTGTTGTGGCTTACTCCAAGCCATTGACTCACTTCTCCTCTCAGATCAGATTTCTAACACACTTTTAGGATCAATGATAAGTAAATTTTATATTATTGTATTTTCAGAAAGAAAAAAAAATACCATTAATTTAGTTTATAAAAATGTCCCTAAATTATACAATCATCCATCCATCAGTTTGGTCTAGGACTAAATTGAAGGTGAAAGTATAATTTACGACATTTTAGTTCATTTTAATAGTTTATAGCCCAATTTAACAAAAGAATGATAATTTAGAGACTAAATTGACTAAATTTATAGTGCAAGTGAACTTAGCTCAGTTGGTAAAATAATGCATAAAATATACAAGCATCGGGGGCCACCACAAAAAAAAAAAAAAAAAAAGAGACTAAATTGACTATTGATTCTTTGTCAATTTTTTTTTTTTTTTTTACTATTTATTCAAAATCTATATCTATATTTTTTTTAGGGGAAAAATCTATATCTTTATTTGTTTGTAAGAAAAAAAATCCATTTCATCAAATAAATTTAGGCCCATTTGTTATAGCTTTTTTTAAAATAGATTTTGGTAGTGTAATGTGATTTTGTTATAATTTTTTTAATAAAGAAATTTTCAAGGAAAAGCTTCAAATGAAAAATCCGTTTGAATAGTTTATTTTAAAATGTCATTCTAAGTATTTCATCATTTGGTTATAATTTTTTTTTATACTAAAATTTTGAAAAAACCTCTAAAAAAAAATATTTCAAATAGCTTTTCATAAAAATCATTTTTAAAAGATGTCATTTTGAAAAAATATGTGATTTTTACTAAGTAAAATCTCGAACAATGAATATTTAAGTTAGTGAATATCAAAATCTCTTTTTTAACTTATATCAAATGAATTTAAAATAACTTTGACTATTTTTAAGTAAATTTTAAAAAAAAAATCCATTTTTAAAAAACAAAGGAAAATTCATTTTTAAGGTGATATGCGTTATCATTTTAATGTAGTGAAAACATTCAAAAAAAAATCATCTAAGAGTATTAGTGAGATTCAAACCTAATTAATACTTTCAAGTATAAAGATCTGTCTTTTTTATCATTAGTTCAAACATTAGAATGATTAAAACTTTGTCCCCATGAGCTTAACTCATTTGGTAAGGGATAATGCATTTGTATATAGGGGCGGGAGTTCGAACCCCAGACATCCCACTCATTCACTTTTAAGGTGAATTTCTCTGGCAGCTATGCTACTTGAAAAAAGAAAAAATTAATCAAAACTTTAAAAATGTAGCTTACCTTAAAAAAAGTAAATATGTGTCAATACCAAGGGTAACACACAAGGCAAATAATAATCTATGATTCACCTGACCGAAAAAAAAAATGAGTGAACCATCAACTTCGTCCTTGAATTTTTATGGATCGGCCAAATTCATCCCTCAATTATTTAAAATATCAACTTAGTCCCTGAATTTGTCAGATGTCCATCAAAAAGGTCCTTCCGTCCAAGTGCTTTGTTAGCATGCTGATCTGTCGCCATGCATGCTTTGTTGTCTTGTACGCGTGGCAAGAAGGAAGCCACGTGTTCAGGGACTAATTTGATTGAATTTGAAAAAGTTCAATTTTCACTTTTTAGTTTATTTTTTTTTCTGCTTTTCCCATTTTGCCCCTACATTACCCATACCTCCTTCTTCACATTTCAGTCAGAAAAATAAAAAACGTCATTGACCCTTCTCCTTCCCACTAAAACTTTATTCATTCTCGCCTCTTCAAAATCATCATCATCTCCGACGATTCTGACGTTTTTGAAGTTTCTGTATTCGGTTGTTTCAAAAAGGTAACGCTTTTCCTATTGTTTATCAAGTTTATGTGTCCGTATTCACCCTGTTTTTGTCCGTTTTTTTTGTATTTTCGTTTTAAGTTTTGATCATTTTGTTTACCACATTTATGTGATCGTTGATGCTTTCCTTGTTCTTTGTTTGTGTTTGTTGCATTTTTGAAACAATTGTTTTGATTATTCCTTTTAGGGTTTTGGGTTAAGACTTAAAAATGTTGTGCCTGAAAATGCAGAAAGTGCATGAAATGTTGTTGCAAATGCTGGACAGATATAACACTTACATTTTAAGGATCGATTTAACAATTATTTAATTAATTGAAGAACTTTTATGATTGATTATGTCATAGTCTAGGGACTAATTTGATTGAATTTGCAATTTCAGGGTGTTGCACCAGGAGATATGGCCTTAGAAGACTGGATTTTTTCAGATGATAGGCCTAAGTAAACACCAATGAGGGGTCCTGCACCAGGTCATCCAACTCCTCCTGGCATAATTAGAGTTCCATATTCAACCTATGGTCCACCCGGTTCGAATCAACCTCAATTCATGGAGTTTATACAACCCCCGGATTTCCAAAGAAGTGAAGCTTCATAAAGTTTAAAATATGATTTTGTATTTGTAATATTTAGGCTTATTTGAATTATGCCCCATAGTTGGGTTTCCTTTTGCTTATCTTTATTTAAGATTCATGACTTCTTAATGTCTCAGAGTTGGGTTTCTTTTGCATATGTAATGTCTCAGACTTATGACTTATGAACTATGACTTTTGCCTAAGTAATATTTCATTTTCAATCTGTGTGTTCTGGCTTTTTTACTTCATTTTATACATATATGCTTTAAGGATCAATTTGATATCTGATTAAACAATTCAGGGACTTATTTGATGGGTTTTTAATATAACTTGTGAATCTATTTGATAGATAGAAAAATAATTCATGGACTAATTCGATGGAAATATTATTAAAGAAAGGTTACATTTCTGAATCATCTTCAACCTCTTTTCATCACCATTAAACTTGAAGCTTGAAGATAAAGCTCGACTTTCATAATAGTTTTTTCCCATATTTCCCCCCCCCCTTCAAGAAGTTTTGAGGATTTTGGTTTTAAGATTCAATACGAAAAAAATTAGGGTTTGAAGTTTTTTGAATTGGGGAAAAACTGAACCACTTATTATTGGAGGAAATTTAGGCGATTTTATAGTGTAGATTGCAGATTGTGTAATTAGGGTTCCAATTTTAAACAATTGGGGAAGAAAGAGCCGTTGGGGAAGAAGAGAGCAGTTTGGGAAGAAACCAAAAAAATTTCTGCAAATCAATCAATTTAGTCCTTCGAAATGTTTGTTATTATCGGCCAAATTAGTCCCTACCTACGTGGCGTCTGACATGTGAGAGGTTAGCGGTCACGTCAACCCCGTTAACGCTCCGTTTGAACAGAAGGGCTAACTTGATTGACATTTAACAAATTCAGTGATTAAATTGATATTTCGCATAATTGAGGGACTAATTTGGCCGACCCGTGAAAATTCAGAAACAAAGTTGATGATTCACTCAAAAAGAATCTATGACTCATTAAAAACATTACCAAGAAAAATCCAAAGAGATAAAACCTTGAAAAAAAAATAGGAAAAATAATAACCTATATTAAAAACATCACCAAGAAAAATCCAAAGAGATAAAACCTTAAAAAATTAGGGAAAAAATGCAAAGTAAAACAATAAAGATTTCAATATCAACAAAATCTATACACAATTAATAACCTGGATGCTATTGTTATAACTTTTAATAAGCAAATGTTTTTTGAAGGAAATATTTTGAGTGCTGCCATTGAACACAGTCTTAATTTAGAATCTAGTCATCCTATGTATTATTCTTTGATAATTGCAATTTTGATTTGGAAAAGAGAAAATTGAAAGAAAAATAATATGTGAGGTACTTTTATATAGTATATTGTTTGGTTTGATTTCTTTTTAAGAACCTAAAAAATACATTAACAAACTACTTAAGACTTGTCAAGAGCAGACACAAAATACAAGCAAGAGTTAAAATAATGTCAAAAGTATTTAAAAAAACCAACACGACCATAAGCCAAAAACAAGTGAAACCACATAAAAAAAAAATGTCCTAGGAGCCTTTTTTAAAGAATCCTTATAAAAAAATATTGTCTTAAAAAAACAAATCAAACACATGCAAAAATAATAATTATATAACCTTCTATAAAAAAAATAATTTTTAGGCTTAAGTGCAGTTTTGCCCCCCGTATTTTGACAGAATCGGAATTTTACCCCCTCTATTTTAAAACTCGGAATTTTACCCCCCCAATTTAATGTTTTTCTGAATTTTGGCCCCCCTATTTTAAAAATCTGAATTTTACCCCTCCAATTTAATATTTTTCGGGAGTTGGCTGATGTGGCTTAAACAATATTAATGAATTTTTTTTTCGTTTATTCCTTACATTTTATCTTTGTTTTCTAGAATTTTTTCTGCATTTTAAGGTATTTTTTAAAAAAAAATTCGATTTTTTTTAAAAAGTTAATTATTTTTTGTAATTAAAAATTATTTAATTTAAATAATTAATTAGGTGGATAATAAGATAATATTTTAAAATCCAAATCACCACTGCCACATCAGCCAAAATGCACTCAAATGTGGTGGGGGCAAAATTCCGAAAAACATTAAATTGGAGGGGTAAAATTCCGAGTTTTAAAATAGGAGGGTAAAATTCCGATTATGTCAAAATAGGGGGGAAAAACTGAACTTAAGCCTATTTTTTATTACTTAAACAATTACCTATAAATATTTTCATCAGATGCCAAACTAAATAATAGACTAAATTACTCACAAAATATTCCTCCTTCCAACCAATGATCACAAAAAAAAAGGGTATCATTCTCATTTTCCACCACCTTAGACAAATGATTGTTAAACCAATTTTCTTGATCAAATCTCGTCCCATCACAGATGAATTAAATATTTACCATCATGTTGAATCCTAGGTTCGACCTACTCCCTGTCAGATAGCACTTTGTACCATCAAGATACCAATGTTATATATAATTGGCCAATTAAGATGTGTCATGTGACACAACCTTTTAAAAAATATATCAAATAAAACACATATAAAATAACATTGATATGTGACATACTCTAATTGGCCAATGGTATACAACATTGATACTTTAATGGTACACAAGTGACATCCCTCACTACCTCACTACGAAACGTGCAATATTTACAAGACAACTTTAAACCACTAACCTTTTTTTTATCTTTATGCATTTTACCCATAAACTTTTTCAACCGAATAATCTTTGTATTATACCAATCAACGAATTCCAAAAAAACAATTTTCTCATATTTCCACTTTTTTTTGTGGTGTTACAAAATAACGAGACAAAAAAAGGAAAAGTAAAAATTAAGTTCGAAGCTTATATGTAAGGATGAGAGATTCTATGCCAGGTGGAGACAATTCTAGTAAGAAGATGCACCAATGTAGTGTTGTCATTTTCATGTAAAGCATCTCCAATACGAAGAATGTCGGTAACAAAAGTGTCCAATACGAAGAATGTCGGTAACAAAAGTGTGCAACATATGATCATTTTTTCGACAAAAATCAGGATACATTTGGACAGCACACAACTCCGTTACACATCATCTCCAACATCATAGTGAAAAAAACCAACTATCTAATATCTATCGTAGTTACGAACTTCAAGTCCAAGATATATAAACTAAATTTTATTCATTGTACAACAACATACCAGATATTTATTCTAGAGCAATGTTATTTGTACAACTAAAATTGAACAACTTAGGCAACAAACTTTAATATTGTGAGGAACACGCAAATCGAAATCACTAAAAGAATATTAAAAAATAATAAAATAGTTGTTGGTTTTACAAAAATGATGTCAATATATCATTCCTCTTGAATGATAGATAGATTGACAACTAAAAGTTGTCATCCACAGTCTTTTAATACAACAAAGAGTATAATTCAAATTTTTTTAATCATTTTCAGCTGCTTGGAAATGCATGCCAATTTGAAATTTCTTCAAGAGGAGCTACGGTGTGAGAAAAGTTGTTGATATTTGATTTTCCATATAACATTGCTCTTATTCTAAAGTACAAAATCACATTTAATTTTTGTCACCACAAAACCAAGCACAATTAGTTTATTTTGGTCCATGGTTAAGGATAGTTTTACCACTTATATTTTCTTCTTCGACCCATGCAGTAGTTTTATTTGCATTGATGATAAGATAGATGAGCGGTGCTATTTGACACGACGCTCTTTCCCCATGAATTTGTCCGACCAGCACAAACTACACCCAATTTGCTCTTTTTTTTAGACTTGCATAACTGTCAGCATAAATACAACAACAAACTAAACGCTAAAACAAAAAGTAAGTATAGTCAGTCTTTCTTTGAAAAAAAAGTAAGTATAGTCTAAACATTGTTGCTATAATCACTGTCACCATGGGTGTTAACAGTCCAAAGAAGTGTGTTTTTCAAGGGGTAAAAATTAAAGTGTAAAGTAGTAAACCATGGAAGAGTTATTTAAATATATTATGTCATAGAATTGATTTGTCGTAAATGGGGTAGTAGTACACAAAATCATTAGAAGATATATGTTTGTGATTTTTCATTAAATAAAAGAAAAAAAATCATGTCGTGCAACATGCACGAAAAAGCATGTCGTGCGTTGTATCATTATCCTAAGATAGAATTAAATGAAAATGATTAAAGAGAGAGAATACAATGAATCGAATGGTTAACTCAATAAGAAGAAAATCAGAAACACTGACACGACGGCCACGTTGAGTTCAAAAGCAGATCACATTTCACTTTCACAAACATAATAAATAAACAAAATAAAGTTTCATTCATTATTCATAAATAAAAATGCTACTACATGATAATGAAAAAGCTTAATCCCAAACGCGATTCTCCAGAATCGCGGTGGCGGTGAAGAAGTAAACGATGGCCACTTCTCGTTCTTCTTACTTTCGCCATAAATTCAAATAACTCTCTCTCTCTCTCTCTCACCTTCTTCTTCTTCTTGCTCGTGCTCGTGTTTCTCCGATTTTGTTTTTTCTTTTTAGATCCGTATTCTATAGTGTGATTGTTGCTCTTGATCCATTTTTTCTTCATTCAGGTTAGCCCTTTTGTCCAATTTCTGTTTTTTTATGAAAATTTCACGTTTTTTTTCTTTCTTTCTTAGATCTATTGTTTCGTGTTGTTTTTGTTTTATTTTTATGTCAGTTTTAGATGGCAAAATGTGATTGATTTTTTTTAAGCATGTGAAGTTAATTAGAACATAAGTTTTTTAGTTTTATTGCAGCATCTTAATTTTGTAGGTATTACCTTGACCATTATAAACCTTGATTATATTCATTACTTATCATTTTAATTGTCGTTGAATTTTAAGGGATTTGACTTAGTAACCAAATCAAAGATTGAATTTTGATGAATAAATATTAAATAATCACTTCAAGCTCTAAACTTTGAAGTGAGTTGCTCAATTTAGAGGATTCGGATCCAATTTCGGGCCGGCTTGTTTCTAGTTGTTGACTTGATGCTAGATAATTTTTGTTTGTGATGTTTTGAATGCATTGAATTTAGAACATTGTCTACATGCAATGCATTTGTTATAAGGAGCTAAATGGTTATATTTGTTTGGTTATCAACTTATTATAAGTCTTTGCCTTTGTGTTTTTGTTAGGATCATCAAGCTAGAAGTTTTTCTTTGGATTGGTGCAGTTTGTAAGGTTTGGAAACATGTCATTCAAAAGTATAGTCCGCGAACTCAAGGGGATGAAAAATGGAATAGGTAGCATATCAAAACGGGGTTCCGACACCAAGAATTGGCTATGTCGGTCAAAGTCGCATGTTGCTCCGGATGTAACTCCAATTGAACCTATTCAACAAGGACAATGGGCGAGTCTACCTCCTGAATTGCTTTTGGACATAATCCGTAGGGTTGAAGAGAGTGAGACATCTTGGCCTGCTCGTGCTGTTGTTGTTTTTTGTGCTTCGGTATGTAAATCATGGAGGTCCGTTACTAAGGAGATTATCAAGACTCCCCAGCAATGCGGAAGGATCACATTTCCTATTTCATTGAAACAAGTAATAAATTCTTCACCCTTTTTTAGTATAATCCAAATGATTCTTGGCCCTTAGGTTTTTTTATGCTTCTTATGTTCTATTTCCTTATGTGTATGAATAGCCCGTTTTTTATGCTTCTTATGTTCTCTTTCCTTATGTGTATGAATAGCCCGGTCCTCGTGATTATCCGATCCAGTGCTTTATTAGGAGGAACAGAGAAACTTCTACCTTCGTGTTGTACTTAGGTTTGGTGCCATGTAAGTTATCATCTTTAAGTTACTCAAGTTAGCATTCCTGACTATGAATGTTGAATTTCAAATTGCTCTAAGTTCATGAGCTTTTTTATTTATTTATTTATTTATTGCAATTCAGATTGTGGTTCATTGTCAACACCGACATTTTTTCTTTTTTGTATTTTATGATCTCTGCATTTAATTTTTTTTTTTTGGTTTTGTCGTAACTGTATAGCGGAGCATGAGAGTAATAAGTTGTTATTAGCCGCCAGAAAGATAAGAAGGGCCACAGGCACCGACTTCGTCATATCCTTGGGCACAGACGATTTTTCTCGAGCCAGCAACAAATATGTTGGTAAACTGAGGCAAGTTTTGGTCAATAGAAACATTGATTTCCCTTATATCAGCTTTTCATCCTACCCCTTGTAATCTCAACAACATTATTTTAATGCATTTGGCAGGTCTAATTTTTGGGGCACCAAGTTTGCTATATATGACAACCAACCTCCACATGACGCTGCAGTTCAACCAAATCGTCGACCAAGTGCGAGACTTAATTCTAAGCAGGTGTCACCAAGAGTTCCAGCATGTAACAATCTTGTGGGCGCCATTTCCTATGAGCTAAATGCCCTCTGGACTAGAGGGCCAAGAAGAGTGCACTGCATCATGAACTCTATACCTATCTCAGCTATTCAGGAAGGGGGAAACGCCCCAACCCCAACATCATTACCTCAAATATTCAGTGAACCTTTCCCCCCCTCACCAGCACTGAAAGAAAAAAGTCCAATGACAGATTCGTACTCTGGCTGCCTATCAGAGCTACCTGAACCGAGCCAAGGCTCGATGGACTCCTTGGTACTAAAAAACAAGTCTCCTAGATGGCACGAGCAGCTCCAGTGCTGGTGCCTAAACTTCATGGGTCGTGTTACAGTGGCATCTGTTAAGAACTTTCAACTTGTAGCTTCTGTTGATCCGTCTCATAATGTTTCTCCTGCTGAGCAAGAAAGGGTGATCTTACAGTTTGGAAAGATTGGGAAAGATATATTCACCATGGACTACTCTTACCCACTCTCTGCCTTCCAAGCCTTCGCCATCTGCTTGACAAGCTTTGATACCAAACCCGCTTGTGAATGAGAGCCGTGTTACTACATCTGTGATCATCACCTGCTGATTTGTTGCATATTAAAATGCTAGGCTTATCAGCTCGGTTCGTCAAGCACCGAGCACTTCGGCATGCAGGTGAAAATCTCAGCTGTGCAATCATTGTATTCTCCCCATGTATAAGTTGTATCGATTCTGGAATTTATTCTGTATGTTGTTTCATAGTCCAGCAACTAAAATTAAATTATGTTTAGTGTATTTTATAATAATATATAGTACATATTTTCTAGTATTCCTCACTGATGAAGCTTTTGATCAAGCTTAAATACTGAATTGTTGTAAGTTGTTAATGTTTATTGCTGATGATTTTAATGTTATACAATTCTTTTAGCAAGAGCTAGATATAATTACAGGTTAACTACATGCACACCATACATTCTTTACGCTATAGCTAAATATCTTTCATTATTTGAGTGATCTCTTAGTGGGTGATTAACAATTGAATCATTGGTTTGTGTTTAGTTGGCATAACCTCTGAATGACTGAAACTTATCAATCTCATTAGGATTAATGGGTACCCACCTCGTTAGGTTTGGGTCAATTTATGCCGTCTTGTACCACACATCCAAATAAATATTATGAATAATAGTGTGCGTTTTGAGTAGGATAATAGTTTTAATAATTTTTCATGAACACCACACCAATTTTCGTGTTTTTATGTTTTTAAAATTTTGGGGTGTGGGTCCGGTTTAGAAAAAGTCATCACTATATGTCCGATTAGTGATTACTAAAGTTCTAGACTTTCTAGTCAAAGGCACAACCACCCAATGATATATTATGAAGTGAGACTATGTGCTGTTTTCACGTTTGATTTGTGTGTAACTGTGCATCCACTTGCTTACCAATTTTAGCTTTCACAAATTAATGGTGAAGAATCATCGGGACCCTAGACAAAAAATGCTTATAGGAAAAGGGCACCCCACCCCTAACATGGATTTTTTTATTTCTTTTTATTTTTTTCAGTCTACGGCGGTGAGGGTGTAATTAAGCCCTTCACCAGTGTACTACTTAAAATATGCCTATAGGAAAATATGCCTATGGATTTATTAAAAGTAACATGAAGGTTCAAATTTATTAGATAAAAGAGTAACATCATCTATCTTTCTTTTACCCTCCCGTTCATCTTCCTCCTCATCACGCCTACCTCAGTCGTTTTCTTCGAAACCCAGAAGAAAAAAGTTTAATTTTTTGTTTTCTTTCCAATTTTTTGAAGTTTTGTTTTATTTTAATTTTGGATTCTTTTCTCTTTTTTGAACTCTGATGCTTATCAACGATTTTTTAGTAAATTTTAACTTGCTTTCATATGAAATCTCAAAAGTTTAATTTCACTTAATTGATTTTTTTAATTATTGTATTAATATTACTTATTTTTTCTTATAATAGCGACATGACATTATTTACTACTATCATAATCAAGAAAATTGAATAAAATCCATAGGTGATACGTTGGTTTAGCCATGTGCTAATTCATTCACCAATTCATTATTCAGTTCAACTCTTCAACCAGTAGTTTAAAAAGATTAATCATTTAAATGTAAAATCAGGACATTAACTGCAAAACAAACAGTTTAATTCATCATCAATATATAGTATGTTCCCTTTCAAGCTTCAACTTGAGATTTATCAGAAAAATCTCTTCGTGCTTTGGCACAACTACAAGGTGAATGTTAATGAACGTGGTTGGCTCCAAAGCAAGCATATAAGCTTTAATTTACAAGGTTGCAAGCAAATAAAATTTCCTCTGCAGAGTACCAACTCGACCTGTCAAATTCTTCTAAACTTGAGCGATTGATCACAATAAAAAATGACACAAATCTGACTCATAATGGTTAAAATTCTAGAGTTTGCACTTTGGGAAGAGCTTACATGTAAAAAGGCCCAGAAAAGCTAAGAATGATGAAACTAGATAGCAACACTCTTGTATGATCAGTGTTTATGTTTTTGGAGATAATTTTAATTAAAACTCAAGATTAGTATCAAAATAACTTCTAAAATTCATTTGATGAGTTATTACTTAAAATGCATTACCTAGATATAGACTTGTTGTCAGGAAAAAAATTGCTGCATGAGTAAAGGAAAAAAGATAGCAGGTTGAATATTGCAAAGAAATTCAAATGATATCCACATATCTTTTTGTTCTGAAATAATAAAAATAGGATGCCTCAGAGAATGCAGATCCCATAACTAATCCTATTATAAACCACTTGCAGATCTAAACAAACTATAAATAAGCAAGAAACAAAGGGCCATATCTAATCCTATTATAAACCCACTTGCAAATCTAACCAAACTATAAGTACCAGCAAGCGGTACACTGACAGCCACATTTCCTGATGACATGTTTTGACATTGGTATCAGTGAGATATATTTTTACCATCTGAATGGCTAGTGGTTTGGTTTAGAATCTCTGCATGATATAATCAATCAGTGAGCAGTCTTCTCCAATTTAACACTAGACTGGCTTGATTAACTCCTTCATAAAACGTCATCTTATCGTAGAGTAGGTGATGAATTCTGTTGAAGTAAATTGAAATGGTTGCTGCGGAATGGGGTTCCTGCAACAAGGTATGTTTTAGAAAGCTGAAATATTGTAACTGTATATCTAAGAAATTGGTTAAAAAGTATATGGAGACATACGGTCTTGGCCCATAAACTTTGATCTGCCGCACATGAGTATCCCTTCCATTGAGATGGTTTGATAAAACCGCAATTTGCAACATAAAAGTGTTGACAAAAGTTTCACTGCAATTAGTGATGAAAGGCAATCGTAAGATGCTATCAAGAGAGAAATAAATCTTCTAGTTATATTACATGGTAAAAAAGAAACAAGAAGCTCAGTCCAATGGTCTAAAACTGAAAATGGAACTGTTTATTTATTGGGTTTGGTTCCTCTAAAGTGAGAAAATGAACGGCATATATCTAAACGCCCACATGATTTGTTATGCACCGGCATATGAAATCAATGAATGATTTTTTCTTACAGAAAATCAATGGTTGATTGATTTATCAAAAATTGATATTACTCAGTTTACACTCACTTTAGAAGAGATCATTACTAAACACATCTTCAAACTAGTAAATCTAAGGACACGAGACATGGAGCAAGAATTAAAAGACATATTAGCAAAACTTCTGCATCAAAAAACACGAAATCAATCACTGCTATAAAAGATCAGTTATCAGATTACATTAGCTCACTTTAGAAGTCTATATTGGGATCACAGAATGACTTGCAGGTTAGTTCAATGTGCGGAAAATTGCTAGCATTTGACATAGTAAGGATTAAGGAGATAACAAACAACATTTGACATTGAGTACCAAACCGAAAACATAATCGAAAAATGCTTACCGAGGATCAAGTCCAGATAATGAGAGATAAAGCCAACCAGTTGGTTTCACAAGTTCCACAGCTTTAATCTCCTAAAAAATAAAATTCACAAATTCAGTCAGTATAATCAAATTGATCACCAATCAAACCAATATAAATAAAACTAGCACAAAGCTACAAACACACATAATACCGGTACATGTGGTAACATTCAATTCAATCGTTCCATTTCATGAAATTATTATCAGTGTCATATGATATGATTTTAACAAAAGAAATTGAAAACAGACCTTAAGGTTGTGAAAACCGTCCCCTGCACGAATGGAAATCTTACTGGGTGTATAACTCTCATCAAGCTTAAAATCCACATAGAGCACAACTAACTAGTAAAACAAACCAAATTCTCAATTAAAAAAAAAATAAAAATCAAATTTGATATTAATAATAAAATTGGTAGAGCATATAGTTACTTGCTTACTTGTAATCGAACTTTCTTTTGGAATTGAATGTTAACAAAATGAGGTTGAGCACCATCAGATCTGAAAACAAAAAATAATAAAAATTGAATGAATTGAGTAGCGGAATTGTGAAAAGAAATGAATAAGAGAGTAAAAGTTAAGTAACTGCCAATAGGTTTCGAGATTATCGTCGCGAAGAGAAGAAACGCCGTTGCCGGTTTTGCAGGAGCTAACACTCCAGGCGGCTTTTTTCCCTAATTCACGGAGGTCTTCATCTACAATCAAAACTTGGTTACCTCCGCTTAGCTTTCCTTCTTCTTCACCTTCTGATGATTCCGCTGCCATTTCTAAACTCATTCTTTCAATTCACTACTTCACCCTTTCACTAACCAATTCATACTATTTCAAATTCTGATTATTCAAAATATTACCGTTATTTGCTTCAATATCAATTATATTTTGACTGCGCTAGTCACACCAAAAAAAAAAACAATTACACCTAAATTTATTTAAAATTTTACAATAATACCAAAATTGTCATCTTCATGTAAATTTTTAAAAATCCATTTTTTATGATTATTCTGAACCCTTATCCCCTTTCATCCACAAATTTAGGTTAGTGTAAATTAAGTTTACTTATGTTCGATCTAGGTTAATGTAAATTAAGTTTGTAAATTCAGTTTACTTACGTTCAATCTAGGTTAATGTAAATTAAGTTTACTTATGTTCAATTTAGGTTAATGTAAATTAAGTTTACTTATATTCAATTTACGTTAATGTAAACTTAGTTAATTTGAAATTTTTATTTTAGTTAAAGGGTATATTAGTCATTCTGGGATGTAACTTGTTTTTTTTTTTGGTGTGACTAGCACCAGTCTTATATTTTTTATATTAATATTCTACTTCTACTTTTTGTGTTAAGGAAATATTTATTGAAATTTCATAATCAATCAATTCTAACAATTTATTCACAAGATGATTATTTATTTATTTTCACCAAATAGTTTGATGGCTAGATTTAGACACATTACATGTGAATAAGTGGGGAATTCAGAGTTCGAACCTACTCTACACATAATGTCTAGTTGGTAATTGAATTTGAACTACACTTGGGAGACATATTTGGTTCAAACTATTGTATAACAATGTTGGTTTGAGATACATAATGAATAATTTTAATCTTTGAAATTGATTCGCTTTATTAATTTTCCGACATATTTGCCATTTTTTTTTTTTATAGAAGACTTAGCAAGAGAAATGAATATTAACATAGTATAAAAACTTGTTATTGTCAATGAGCAGAATTTTAGGCCTTGGACGAATATTCAAGACTTGTTAGATATCAAGTGGTGATATTCAAGTTGAATTCAAACAACATTGTGAATGACGCAATTTATTCAAGAGAATCAACAATATGAACATGGGTCTATTATTTTAAAATTCAAACGTATTTTATCTTCTTATTTTCACAACTTTTCAGTAGATATTTTTAAGAGAAATGAATGCAGCTAGAGTAAAAAGCAGATATTTTTTGTCTGAGGTATGTGAGCAGTAAAAAGTATAGAAGATATTATTCAACATATAGTCATATATACAATAATAATGGAAAAATCAGCTCAGTGCCTAACCTAAGGCTATTTCTACAGCTATAATCTATGATCACCATTCACCAAATCACAAGAAACCAATCATCCCTCCCTCTAGCATCTTCATTCTTGAGAGAAGGGGAGGAAAGGGAGAACTTGCCAACTACCTTCTCTAACCCTTGTTTGGCTTTGGCATGTCAAAATAACTATATATACATTATATCATACAACAAAACTACACATCATATCATACAGCCAGAAGTTACGGTCCAAAATTACCCAGCAAACAACTTATGAAAGAATATTTTGATCTCATAATAAGTGATGCAAGATTAGACTAAACTGCAAGAAACATATATCCTATATCCAATCACAAATAGTAAGACTATCTAATAATCATGTTTGCATCCACCAATCCGGAATGTCCCTTATAATAAGGAGAGCTCAGTTTTATCTCTTGTTTTTTGATGAAATTGAACTTGATTTTCCGAACCGTGATAGCTTGTTCAAAAATGTGGATTTCTTTGACGATTTCTTTTCTTCATATTGATAGTTGGAATCTCTAGATTTGTCGAGATTCTGCTCAAAGCAACCTTCGCTCTCGACATCCCTTAAAAGTCGGAGCAGTTCCAACGCATACACCTTTGTGCCATCGTTTCCCATATTGGAGATATTGACAAGATACGGTATAATACCCTCCTCCATAACCAACTCACAATATTCCACGCGTTGAGAGCACAAAGAGAGTACAATCGCCAGTGCAAATTCCTTTTCTTCGTCTGTGCTGGACCCAAGTATTTCAACAACACAAGACATGCATCCCTTAGTTTCAACAACAGATACCCTACCATCTTTAGTATCACAAAGGTTTTTCAATATGCATATACAGTCTCTTGAAAGGGACTTATCTTCGAAAAATGGTAGTAATTTTGGGATGCACCCGAGAGACACGATATACGAACAAAATTCAGAATTGGATGAAAAATTGCACATTATTCTAATAGCTTTCCGTTGGTACTCTTGGTTACCAGAATCAAGGATCTTTAAAATAGAAGTCAGTGCATTGGAAGCTGCAATGTTCGCTTTATCGGACCAATGGTTCGACAATTCTTCCAGTATAGCAAGAGCTTCTCCAATCGCTTCAGTCTCTAGCAGACTTGCCAACACACTGCATGTATCTTCACTTAAGTTTGTCACACCATTTCTGCACGAAGAACATAAACAAGTCATTCCAAAACCCAATATCAAAAGCAGATGCACAGGCAGAGCATAAAAGTATTTTGAAATTGGAAAGGAATTTTTTTTCGTGCATTGAAATTGGAAGAAATTATAATCGTAACATATCTTCGATGGACGGAGATAGAGTTTTCAACATTGAAGAAATGTTTAGCATATCAAGTTTTCCTTTTTATTCTAGGCCCAAGGAATATTGTTTTGAAAGGACAATTGTTGATCTACTTTGTCACAACTTATGGATGGTTTGTTCCCACGTCCTGTCCAGAACGTACGTTCACCAACCTCTACAAATTCCACTTTCGTAAAAGTCACAGTAAACTTACATAGGGACGCGGGAATTATCTTTGTACCGTGATACCAAACACAGGCTAAGTGCATGTCTGGATTCACTTTTGGGAGGGCCATAAGTGATTCTGAAGACTTGAAACTAATTTTGGTGTGTTTGAGGGCTCCTAACTAGAATTGGTTTTGCTTCTAGTATTGATTTTAACCTAAAGCTAGGATTTGTATCCTTTGCCTCCAAACTTGTTTTCTTACATTCAAATTTATTGTTCAACTCACTTTCACGTAAACATAATCATTATGCCTTAAACTCGCTTTTTAGCTAAAATCAATTCAATCAAAATTAATTTTTGCTACCGTAGAACCAAACATACGCTTCATATAATAATATGTACCAAATTACCTAACAATGTATCAAGTACCAAATTGCAAAGGCAAAAGAAATTGTACCTGCAGTACTTTGTAAATTCCAACAGTAATTGACATCCACTTCGCAGAGCTTTTGTGTCATGCTTATCATATGCAGTGCTCAGAAATCTCGTAACTGGGTCAATGAAATTATCCGGTGACACAGAGTTAAAAGCTTCGGAATTGCATTTGAAATCTATTTTCATATCTTTGACTACTTGGCACTGTGAATCCCATTGACGCTCATGAAGTTCAGACAAGGACGCCAGATATGAGCCATGTATCTGCGAACGAGATTGATGCCCGCGAGAACTGTTTCTAGTTTTGATCAACATCGAATTTAAGCCACGACTAGCCTTCACAAGTGAGGAATCTGAATTATAACTGTTATCTACTGATCCAAATGATACGTTACTAAGATCCATTGGCACATTCAAACCATTCATGGAACTTCCGAAACTCCTAATGGAAGTGACTGAAGCTTCCCATGAGCGAATGTCTTCCGCTTGCCTACTTGGATTAGGAATGGAGACGTCATTAGTTTTGCACCATTTTGATATTAATTCCTTTAAAGCAACGTTAGGAGTCATCGCCAAATGCAGCAGTTTCTTTTTAGTTTTCGGGCATATAACATTACCCTCATCAAACCATTTTTGTATCCACATCCGCTCGTATGTTTCTCCTGAAGCAATGACAACAGGATCATACATCAACCTTAAAGATATCGGGCACGCATATTCCTCCGGAGGTGTGACTCTAATCAACTCGCTGGCACGAATTCCATACTGATCGTGGTTTGAATACGGCTCAGAATTCACACTATCGGTGCGTAAAGAATCATGACTGGAGTTCTCATTCGCCGATGGTTCTTCACGATGAGAATAAACCTCCTCTTGTTCTCCCGTGTTTAATAAGTTTCCATACTTTATTAGAAGATACAACAGATTTTTCAAGATCACCTTTTTGGTTTCCTCATTTTGTCCAAGTTTTTGTAGTAACTTCTTAATAGATCTTCTCTCTATTACGATGCTTGTTGCGGATGTGATATTAAGTCTTGCCGCTGCAAACTGAAGAGATTTTACGTCTGAGTTTTCCTTTGAATCGTTATCTGCGGTTGAAGGACCTTGTTGGAGCAATTCTCTCATAACCCTCCCAGCCTCTTCTTCAGCAGAATCCAGGACAAAGGTGACACGCCTAAGATCATCAACTATTCGAGAAATCTGCAGGAGACATTGCAATGACAACAAAAGCATTAAAATGAAGCTCCAAATGGATATATACAACAACAACCAAGTCTTATCCCACTAAGTGGGGTCCAAATGGATATATATAGTAACAGAGAGATCAGATGTTATGAATACACACACACACACATACAATACAAACAATCCTATAGAGACATGCAACTATTCAAATTACCGAGTCAATGAGGTGTAAGCTTAGTGGTAAGAGTTTGGCCTTGTAGCCTTAAAAGGAAGCGTTCAAATACCCTCAAAGACATTGAAAAATGAGCATTAATGTCACTTTAATTAATAATAATTTTCCCTTCCCCCGTTTTTTTGAAAAAGATATCCACATCACTGAACAAGGTAATAGAATCTTCTGCATTAAATGGATTGTTCATAAAATAAGTATGGTATTAACTTGGCTAACCTCTGCAGCCAACATAACAGGAACTATATCTTGAATCTGGACTAAGCTTTTCTCTAATGACTTTCTTGACTTTTGGCATTTTGAGAGAATTGACTCCCCTGTTATTGCCTGTAAGTAACATTATACATTAACTTTAGTTGATCAATATTTTTCTAAACGTTATAAACTTGTATCCAACTCTTTGTAAAGTTTATATAGCTATGTATGATAGAACATCATCAGATACCCTAAAAAATTCAGGAGCTTTCGTGAAAAATGAATGGTGGTCCCATTTCTGAGTTGACAAGATATTATAGACGCCGATTAAGAAAGTTTATATAGATTTTCCCAGCTGAAATAATAAAAAGAACTACACACCAGATAAAGTACACTAGAATCAGAGCAATTTTGCAGAAGTTGTTTGGCTTTATCAACTGTACTGGTAAGCAAAACCAGAGCCGGTATTCCTGATGAGGACCGAGGGCGCGCTTCCTCTATCTGTGGAAAGATCCTTAACACCCTATCAACTAATTTCTTGAGTTCTGTGCAGAGTCTACGATGTACCTTTAACATGAATTACAATCAATGAAATGCTTAGTTCCAATATCCAAGTGAAGTTACAAATAACAAAAACATATTCTAAAAGAATCATTCAAGTTACAAAGTCATCTGATTTTTTTTCTAGGTCAAACAAATCCCCAAAAGGTAAACAGTCCAATAAATACAACAGGGATTGAAAGTACAATGTAAAAAAAAATTCGCTACACTATAGTTCAGTTCAATTATTTTATGTACCTTAAAAGAGCGGGGATCTGGTAATGTCTCTACCACTTTACAACTATCAGTTCCCATTCAAGGGAGTGTCCTTTGCTGCAAATGAGAAAGGGAAATAATATTAAGTCAGTTAATGCACTTCTTGCATAAAATCAAGCTCATGTTAACTTATGGTTCCAAAATACAAATTGAACTTTGGGATGTAAATTCACAGCTATATGCCAAAAGAATGAAGCTTACCTCAAAATAGTAGAACAGGCAAATGCAGATGATGATTAATGGTAACAAATGAAAGTAAGCTTAAGGGTCGGTTTGGGAGGGGAGGTGAGGATTTTTTTTTTTTTTTTTTTAAAATTAAGCAAGCTATGAAATGTTTCTAATAATGAATGAAGTGTGATTGAATTGTTATATGGTCATATATCATGGTATTTTTTCAATTTTTTTAAAATCTCAAATATATATTGCTTGTAATATAGACCTAGTACTCCATAACCTTCCTTCCCCTCCAAAATTCCCATCCCAAACAGACCCTACAATTTCTCACAGATCAAGTGACATATGCACAAGACCATCAACGGTAACACATCAATAAGATCATTAACACTATGTGGAAAGTAAAATGCACTAATTAAAAAAGAAAAAGAGTATTAAGATGGATGGAGGTCCATGGTTTAATCCCTGCTGCTAACATATTCCCACTCCCCCTAACAAATTAACTACTAACTAACATGCCATATAAAAAGAAGGAAAGATTTACATGGGATGCTCCACCAGCTAATAGAGTAGAACTACAGTATCATCGTTGCTTAAATCTAAATTCCATGTAAAAATTTCAAATTGTACCGTTTTAAATTTACACCTAAAATATAGCATACATTCTTAGGGTCTATTTGAATTGACTTACTTGAGCTTATCTACTCACACAAGTTTTGCGAGACTGTTTGGGAGAACTTATGAAAACAACTTATGACATTGTTCATAAGTTGTTTTCAGCTTATTTTCATATTGATAGAAAGCAAGATTTAAGAGAGAAGAGAAAAGTGGTATTAACGATTTTAAAAAACTATTTAAAAGATTGAATCCCTATAATCCCATAACAAAGCTCCTCAAAGCTCAAAGGAAGATAGAATCCTCCCTTTACCCAACCTCAAGTTCTAATACAAAACGATACTCAATAATCGCCTTCTTTCCTTCTCACACACCTCTTAATCTCTTATACTCGCTCTACCGTGTATTTCCCCTCCACTCTCTAACTAACTTAACTAACTTGCCAGCTCATTATTTCTCATTAATTTGAGCCTTTTTTTGTCATGAATCCTATCACATAACTTCTCCAAGATAGCTTATGAAAACAGCTTATAGCTTATACAAAAAAAAAAAAAAAAAAGTAGAAGACAGAAATAAACCAATTACCTATTATGATGATGGTGATGATGAGGACGACGATGATTATTATAAGAAGAAACAATTGTTGCTTCTATGGAGAAGTACAACAGAACCAAATGAAGACTTTATCAAAACTGTGAAGTTCAATTTTGAAACATTTCAGCGCGTGTTTGGTGAAGCTTTAAACATGGATGAAGAAAACGAAAGAGTTCCAAGGAATCTTAATAATTGAAGTAAAGTAGTAGTAAAGTGCACGAGGTCATTATTGAATTTAGGATAATAACTAACCCATGAAAAATAAAAGGCAAAAGTTGAATCTTTATGGAAATCAAAGCATACCCATGATAGCAAAATCAAACATAAGCTACTAAACTGAGTTTCAAGGAAAGTGGTAAGAAAAAAGAGTAAGAAGATTAAAAAAAGTTGAAAAAAATAAGGAAGCAAAATATGATAAGAAAAGACCAAGTCGATGAAAGTAGAAGGAAAGTGTGATGTTTGACCAGTAGAGGGAGACAACATCACTCAACCAAACAACAACGAGTGATGATGCTTGTCGTGATAAAGAGAGACGACGGGCTTCTGAGGGCTGTGAAACCCTACCCCACATCAAATGAATAAACCAATTGCAAAATTTCCTAAAGTGATAAAGTGATTTTGTTTTAATATATATGCTTTTTAAAAGAATTCATTTTAAGTTAATTCATTCTCTAAAAATGATTTTGATTAAAAATAAGTTGTAGATAAAGTGATTGGAAAATGCAAAAGAGTGTTTTTAGGACATTAGTTGAGAGAATATAAATAAAAATATTGCATTGGAAAATCAGGAGTAGTTCAACAATATTTTAACTTTAAAAAGTAAATTCATTATATTTAAAAGTTAAAATATTGTTGAATCTAATGCATAACCTAAAGTGATTTGTCTTTAGATTTATTCATGTAATCGTTAATTGAATCAAGAACTTGTGTGTTAGAATCAAAAGCTACATGTAGTAGTTTGCTTTTAGCTTCCAAATTTATTTCTCCAAAAAATGACAAACATAATAATTTTATAAAGTTAGAATTGTTTTAACACTTGAAAAACATTTCTAAGACATCTAGAAGTGAAACCAAACACATAATTTATACACGTATTTTGGAATTGATAAATGATATTTGAACAATAAGAAGAGAGAAAAAGAATATCGTCACAAAAAATTTCACAAAATAATTGTAAATGAATAAATGGTTTTATTAATTTTAGCATTACATATGCTGATAAATGACAATTTTATATAGACATTAAAAATTGGTTTAAATACACTATTATTTGGTTGCTTAAAAATTGATGATGACTCATAATTAACAAATTTGATAGATCATTTAAAAATAGTTAGAATATTCAACTATTACCCTAAAAATGTCCTTCCAATTTACTAAGGATTGCCAAGCTTTCGGTACTGACTTTCCTTCTCCACTTTTAGTGATAAAATAAACCAATAGTAAAACCAAATCGAGAGTGAACAACATAAAGAAAGAAGGGTTTGTGAATGAGAAACATAAGTTACCTATCTGAAGGGGTAGAAATGGAATAATCTCAAATTAACAAGAGGGATAGGGATTAAATGATGGACGTTAAAGTTCAACTTTCTTTTCCTCGTAATAAGAAATACTTTTTGGGGGCATAAAGCGTCAGGTGTTTGGTCCAATTCTTCCTGTATATTCCTAACATAGGCGAGCTCTATGACCCTCCATATATCTAATATTCAATATACATTAAAAGTCTAATAAGGAGGGAAAATTATCAACGATGAGGCGGTCCTCTATTTTCCCCTGCGACGTGGACAACCGACGCCAAATAAAAAGGGGAGCTTATGGCTTCCCATTCATGTCGCCCAGAATAGGCCGCCCCTCCAGAACATGAGATGTTTCGCTCCATGGAATAGGGCTCCCCTCCAGAATAGTAGATAAATCTCTCCATGGAATAGGTCGCCCCTCCAGAACATGAGAGATTTCTCTCCATGGAACTAGGAGATTTGTGCCTGAGGTCCCAACCCGGGTAGACTCCATAAGATAACAAGTGTCTATGCCCAATAAGGAAAAGATATCCAATGACAGTATATAAATGAACATCGGGATGATGATAGTGATTTCATGAACAATCCGTTGCAGGGATTGGATTCTTTTATAGTTGAAATGCCAGAAAATGCGAACCAAACCCAAATCAGAATAAGGAATAAAAGGATATCTCGATGTAAGTCTATTATTCTTCGCAAGATAGGTTTGTAGATTAGACCACTGAATTTGTAAAAAAATAAAAATAAAAAACAATCATCAACGGTGTAACACATATACTAGTTTGTACACGTCCAATAAAAATCTAACATTTGTTGGTTTTCACTGGATACCTATCTGTTAACAACATACAACTAATTCATAATAAATACAAGAGGAGTGTTATTTGAACAACCAATTTGGTGACAACTTATTTGACAACCATACTTTACAAAGAAAAAAGTGGTATTGGCACGGAAACCATAGCAATAGAGAGATAAAGTAAAAATAATGTGAGTAAGAGAGAAAAAGTTGTTGCAAAGTTGTCACTAAATGAATGTTCAAATATAATTTCTCTAAATACAAATATTTTTTAGTTTTTATGATAATATAATATATTTTTGTCGCAGATATTAATACGCCGTAGGTCGGCATAAGCTCCCTATAATAGGTCCAATTTTTTATTGGAGACTACATACATGAACAAGGACATCTACTATACTATATAGGAAAGTTAATGTCCCATAAATTTACCATTTTGCCCCGATAAGGGGCAATTTGGTAATCTACTTATTGGTTAAGTTTTTTTTTTTTTGAACCATGGCCTATGAATTTCCATTTTTGCCCCTAATCAATTTTTTTAATTATTTTCTAATTAACTTTTAATTATTTTTCAATTTTTATATTTTTAACTATTTTTCAATTTTTTCTTCCAAATTCAGTTGCTTCTACATTCTTTCGAAGAATTTTTTTTATGCAGTGATTATCTAAGGTTATTATTTTACCTTAGATAAACATTAAATGTAAAAGTGTGGAGGAAAAAATTAGGTTAAAATTAGAGCTGACATTTTGCATAAATTAAATCTAGAGTTACTATAGTAAAGTCACGCGAAAAAATAGGTTAAATCTAGGGTTAATATTACGTCACGGGTTAACATTTAGAAATAAGAGATGACATTTTGCTTAAATTCAATCTAGGGTTAGTATAGTAAAGTCACACGAAAAAATTAGGTTAAATCTAGGGTTAATATTGCGTCATAGGTTAACATTTAGAAATAAGAGATGTCATTTTGCATAAATTAAATCTAGGGTTAATATAATTTGTTTAGTAAAATTAAAGAGAAAAATTAGGAGCGATTTGTTTATTTTGATTTCCCTAACAATTAACGTTAACATTTTTGATTAAATTAAACAGTGTTAATTAAATATGGTTAATACAGTAAGATTAAGCAAAGAAGTTAGGTTAAATCTAGGGCAAAATTTTGCGTTCGGGTTAACTTTAAGAAATAAAATAGGCTAAGTATAGCAAGACGGGTTAACATTTATAAATAAGAGATTAAGTTAAGCATAGGGAGGCTGGTTATCGGTTATTCCTTTCCAAAAAAAACAGCATATAATTGGGAACATACTTTTATTTTACTTTAGATAAACATTAAATGCAAAAGTGTGGATGGAAAAATTAGGTTAAAATTAGAGATGACTTTTTGCATAAATTAAATCTAGGGTTAATATAGTAAAGTCACGCGAAAAATAGGTTAAATCTAGGGTTCATATTGCATCACGGGTTAACAGTTAGAAATAAGAGATGACATTTTGCATAAATTAAATCTAGGGTTAATATAGTAATGTCACACGAAAAAATTAGGTTAAATCTAGGGTTAATATTGCGTCAGGGGTTAAAATTTAGAAATAAGAGATGACATTTTGCATAAATTAAATCAAGGGTTAATATAGTAAAGTCACACGAAAAAATTAGGTTAAATCTAGGGTTAATATTGCGTCACATGTTAACATTTAGAAATAAGATATGCCATTTTGCATAAATTAAATCTAGGGTTAATATAATATGTTTAATAAAATTAAAGAGAAAAATTAGGAGCGATTTGTTTATTTTGATTTCTCTAACAATTAACGTTAACATTTTGATTAAATTAAACAGGGTTAATTAAATAGGGTTACTACAGTAAAATTAAGCAAAGAAATAAGGTTAAATCTAGGGCAAAATTTTGCGTTCGGGTTAACTTTAAGAAATAAAATAGGTTAAGTATGGCAAGACGGGTTAACATTTATAAGTAAGAGATTAAATTAAGTATAGCGAGACGGGTTAACGGTTATTCCTTTCCAAAAAAACAACATATAATTAGGTACATACTTTTATTTTACTTTAGATAAACATTAAATGCAAAAGTGTGGAGGAAAAAATTAGGTTAAAATTAGAGCTGACATTTTGCATAAATTAAATCTAGAGTTACTATAGTAAAGTCACGCGAAAAAATAGGTTAAATCTAGGGTTAATATTACGACACGGGTTAACATTTAGAAATAAGATATGACATTTTGCTTAAATTCAATCTAGGGTTAGTATAGTAAAGTCACACGAAAAAATTAGGTTAAATCTAGGGTTAATATTGCGTCATAGGTTAACATTTAGAAATAAGAGATGTCATTTTGCATAAATTAAATCTAGGGTTAATATAATTTGTTTAGTAAAATTAAAGAAAAAAATTAGGAGCGATTTGTTTATTTTGATTTCCCTAACAATTAACGTTAACATTTTGATTAAATTAAACAGTGTTAATTAAATATGGTTAATACAGTAAGATTAAGCAAAGAAGTTAGGTTAAATCTAGGGCAAAATTTTGCGTTCGGGTTAACTTTAAGAAATAAAATAGGTTAAGTATGACAAGACGGGTTAACATTTATAAGTAAGAGATTAAATTAAGTATAGCGAGACGGATTAACGGTTATTCCTTTCCAAAAAAACAACATATAATTAGGTACATACTTTTATTTTACTTTAGATAAATATTAAATGAAAAAGTGTGGAGGGAAAAATTAGGTTAAAATTAGAGATGACATTTTGCATAAATTAAATCTAGGATTAATATAGTAAAGTCACCCGAAAAAATAGGTTAAATCTAGGGTTAATATTGCATCACGGGTTAACATTTAGAAATAAGAGATGACATTTTGCATAAATTAAATCTAGGGTTAATATAGTAAAGTCACAAAAAAAATTAGGTTAAATCTAGGGTTAATATTGCGTCACGGGTTAACATTTAAAAATATGAGATAAGAGATGACATTTTGCAGAAATTAAATCTAGGATTAATTTAGTAAAGTCACACGAAAAAATTAGGGTAAATCTAGGGTTAATATTGCGTCACGGGTTAACGTTTATAAATGAGCTGACATTTTGCATAAATTAAATCTAGGATTAATATAATTTGTTTAGTAAAATTAAGGAGAAAAATTAGGAGCGATTTGTTATTTTGATTTCCCTAACATTTTGATTAAATTAAATAGGGTTAATACAGTAAAATTAAGCAAATAAGTTAGGTTAAATCTAGGGAAAATTTTTGCTTTCGAGTTAACTTTAAGGAATAAGAGATTGCAATAGTTATTATGTTATTTTTTATGTAGTGCTTTAGACTCTGTGTTGCAAATTTTTGCTTTACGCAGCTTTGATTTTCACATTTATAAATGACAACAATTTTTTATAATTTATAAGATTTCTCCTTCAAAATTAAATTTAAAAAAAAATACGTTATTCAACCCGTGCTTTGCACGGGTTTGTAACTAGTTTTTTTGAGGAAAAGGGTATCAACAGACTTGGAAGTAATCCTCGACATACGAGACCGTTGTTTTGTTGCAATTTAAATCGATGAAGTTTGCAAACACATAAAATTACAAACTTTTATAACTTTGGTCTTAACATCCTTGACCTTGATAAACATTTGTCTCTTAAACAACGGCCTTTCAATGTATACAAAGTTCTAATATGCAGCATAGCTATATCCTCAACATTGTCATAGATAGGTAGACTTCCTGCACAAGTTGATAAGAAACCAACAATATATATGTCTGAATATGAGTAAGCTTTATCATATTCCTAATCATACAAACCGATATTTGAAAAGAGGAGTGTTATTTGAACAATCAATTTGGTGATAACTTATTTGACAACCATACTTTACAAAGAAAAAAGTGGTATTGCCACGGAAACCACAACAATAGAGAAATAAAGTAAAAAAATAATGTGAGTATAAGAGAGAAAGTTGTTGCAAAAGTTGTCACTAAATGGATTTTACATCACACTCCTATTTTATATTGGCATTCATTTAGATCTAAATAAACTAAACCACATTATCTGATTCAACACGCATAGTTTCAGTCATAATAGTACCAAAATGACACAAACAAGGTCCCCACCGGCAGAACCTAAAGAATATAATGTGTTGCCTATTACCTAGAACAGGCTCAGGTTCAAAAGGGAGACACGTTTTTCTTGAAAAAGATTCATAAGCGGGAGAACCGAAATTGATAGATGAGAGTTGGTGTTCTTAATACATAAAAGAGATAGGAAAAGATGAGAGAGTTCATCAATTTTCTTGATACCCATTATTGATCATCATTTCTCTATTTATGCACAATCCAAACTTCCTTGATTTTAGGATCATGAGCCACATGTTCATTTACCTCAACCAATGATGTTATGCCAAATGTAATTTTTTATATGCAAATTTGAATCATAACAACGAAGTTGGTATTGTTTCGAGGCGGCCTCTACCGTGTGCAAGTTAAACATGCCGGTGCAATGTACGCAAGGGAGCTCATCCTAGTGCTGACACTACCATATGTATCATTAGTTATACAAGTAATAAAATCAATAATGACAAATGCACCTAAACAAATAAAACCAACAAAGACAATTCCAACATGATATTATTTTTTTGTACGAAATGCAGAGTATTAAATATTCTAAAGTCTACTAAGAACTATCGTTACTTAAAATTATTTGCACAAATTCCTTCCTCAGTAGTTGATATTAAACTGGTTGAATAGTGGTGATTCCTTCCTTAAATATTACACAGTAGAAAATTGTCATTAAATTCTACAAATGCATTGTGTACCATGTTAGTATTTCTTCAAATAAACAAACCTTTAGTAGCAATGATGATAATATCACACTAGAAAATCAATAGATAAAAGAAAATTTAGAAACTTTGAGGGTGTGGTATCAATATGATTGAAATGTGGCGACATGCAGTTAAAAACAAGATTCAACATTCAACAGACCAAACACAATGTTAATCATCTTTGATTTGATGCAGTACTAAGACGAAGGAAATGGATCAAGGGTGAGAGATCACACTTTAGGAGATACCAGCTCAGTCGAATGTAAGTTGGCATGTTTCAGATGCCCTTGGCACATTTGATAATCTTTTGAGAACGCCGTACTTCTTACTTTGGTTCAAGGAAATATCAGAGATAATCAATGTCTTTAAAACAAGTCCTTTTTGCAAAACATGCTCAACAAATGAAACCTCATCCGGAGATCCTCTAAATCCTTTAAATTCTATAACGGTTAGGTGGGATACGAGACAATCAGGAACAATCTGCTTTGGATGCCATCCTGAAATTGGTGAAGATTTCTGCAGGCAACAAATGACTGGTTTTCAGATGCAACTTCTAGTTTGTGTATAAAATTTGGTTAATTTCACATCAAATCTATATAGACCAGATTAAGGTTGGATTAAACTAACCTTGTTCTTTTGAATCATGAGAACTTGAAGCATAGGACATTCTTGAAGCAAGTTGAGCAGATAATTGAATCTAAACCAGGGAAGAATGAGCTCTAGGCGAACCAAATTGCGAAATTCTTGAAAATGTAGATCATGGGGTTCAGCAAGCAGCCACTGTTTGTACTAGAACATCAAGTAGTAATTAGTACAAAACTATATCTATTGATATATATAAATAAATCATGATTATTGGAGATATATAAATGATGTTGTATACATAAAAAAAAACTTAACCTTTGTTGAAGTACGACCCAACTTCTTAATGGAGATTGTCAACCTTTTCAAGGAAGGTGGGATGCAGAGTTTGTCCAAGCTTTGGGTGGTAAATTTAAGATACAAAATTTCAATGTTTTGGCAGCCAAATAGAAGTAAATTCACGGAAGCCACTTCAGCATAATAAACATCGATTGTCAGGTTCCTCAGAGATGGTAAAGTAACCTGAGTAGAGCTTTGCATGTGTAGATTAATTGTACCTCTGAGACTGAGGAACAAACAAGCAATGTTATATCACAATTCATAAAGCAAAATAAAAAATAAAATATACTAGTTTTAATTACCTGAGTGAAACGAGGTTAGTGGAAGTGAAGAGCGATAGAGGGAGCTTGAATAATTGGATATCGCTGCAACAGGAAACGAGATTCAGGTCAAGTTTCTCTGGATGGAGACCAATGGCGGTACGAACCCACGTGTCAACTGAACAGGCACGGAACTTGTCGTTCAAAAAGGAATGAGCGCAGTTGAGACTAAACTTCTGAATGGTGTGGGGAGTATGGAGAAAAGTCCCGAGCACACCGTTAACTAAGAGAGCAAAGCTTCTAAATCGTTTGGAATGTCCTTGGAAATCGTAGGAGTTGTCGCAGAAGTTCAGAACCGAAAGATGCTTCCAGAGATGGCGCCAATGGCGAGACAGACGGCCGGTGGCAACTGCGGTTTTGGTAGGGAGGCATGACAAGATGTTGTTGAGCACATCGTCAGGTAACTTACTGATCCTATCTTCTTCTTTGGAGTTGGACTCTGCCATGCTTTTTCTTATTCAAAATGAATAAGTTTGGATGGGAACCACAAAACAGATGTGCTAGGGTTTGCGTTAAAAAGAGATCGAGAGAAACCCTAACCCGTTTCCTTTCTTTCTTTGTTTGATATGTTGGAGAAAGAGGAATAAAAGGAACAGAAAATGTGAAAGTTATAGATTGACAGTAATGTTTCTTTTCATTGCAGTGCCTTGTCAATACATAGAACCTCTAGTTATATTGATACATAGAAAGTTCTAGTAAATAAGTGAATGCACCTAGGAATATTAAATGACATTCTCTGGAACTTACTGATACATTAAGGAACCTAGGAATATGGAAAATTACAAATTATCATTTAACACCCTCTCTTAATTTGTAATTTTCATATTATCTTTGAACTGTTCAAGCTTCTCAATGGGCACTGCTTTGGTGAGAACATCTGCTGGCTGTTCCGTGGTCTTGATGTATTCTAAGTTGATTTCCTTCCTTTGAACCATATCACGAATGTAGTTGTGGCGCAGCTCAATATGCTTTGACCTTCCATGAGAAACTGGATTCTTGGACATTGAAATTGCTGATTGGTTGTCACAGAAAATAGGAGTTGGATCTTCTACCTTTTGCTGCAAGTCAATCAAAATTCTCCTCAACCAAACAGCTTCACGTGTAGCTTCATTCGCTGAGATATATTCAGCCTCTGCAGAAGATAATGCAACCGAGTTTTGCTTTTTAGAACTCCATGAAATAGCTTTGGATCCTAGACAAAAAACATAGGCTTAAGTGCTTTTTCTGTCATCGAAACTACCAGCCCAATCGCTATCGGTATAGCCAACCAACTCATTGTTTTCTTCCTTCACATACTTTATCCCAAGCTTCTTTGTTCCTTGGAGATAGCGCAAAATCCTTTTTGCTGCTGCAAAATGAAGCTTACTTGGCTCATTCATGAATCTAGAAACCAAACTAACTGAATGCACTATATCTGGCCTTGTATTCGTGAGATAAATCAAGGAACCAACGAGGCTTCTGTAGGCTTTTGGATCTGCCTTTTCTGAACCATCATTCAGCTGCAACTTTTCATTTAAGGCCATTGGGGTTGAGACTGGTTTGCAGCTCTCCAATCTGAACTTTTTAAGCAAATCATGAATGTATTTTTCTTGTGTGATAAAAATCTCGCATTTTGTTTGCTTCACTTGAATTCCAAGAAAGTATTTCATTAATCCAAGATCTGTCATCTCATATTCTTTCATCATTGCTTCCTTGAACGACTGCACCATATCATGATTTGTTCCTGCATAAATTAAATCATCAACATAGAGACAAACCATCAAGAAATTAGCACCACTTCTTTTCACATACAGAGATGGTTCAGATGGACTTTTAACAAATCCATTTTGCAGAAAGTAAGCATCAATTTTGCTGTTCCACGCTCTCGGCGCTTGTTTTAAACCGTAAAGAGCCTTGTGTAGCTTATAGACTTTTCCTTCCTTTCCTTCAACTTCAAAACCTTGTGGTTGCTTCACATAAACTTCTTCTTCTAGTTCTCCATTCAAAAAGGTTGATTTGACATCAAGTTGAAAAACTTGTAATTCCAATTGAGCTGCCAAAGCAAGAACAGTTCTGATTGTCTCCATGCGTACTACGGGAGCAAAAGTCTCATTAAAATCTACGCCGGGCTGCTGGGAATATCCTTTTACCACTAAACGCGCCTTATACTTTTGCACACTTCCATCCTCATTATACTTGGTCTTATAGACCCACTTCAAACCAATTGCATCTTTTCCTTTTGGAAGATCTACGAGCTGCCAAGTACGATTCTTTTCAATGCTTTTCATTTCCACATCCATGGCTTCCCTCCATACTTTTTCTTTTATAGCCTCTTCAAAACATTGTGGTTCCTATGCAAAAAATGTAACATTACATGATTCAAGAATTTCTTCCAAGGAACGAAATTTTCTTGGTGGTGTTTCTGAATTAGAATCGTCTTTATGAGAATTTCTCCTCGATGGTTCAACAACATTATGAGGTGATCGATTAAATTCAACAGGCACCATAGGTGTTTGCACAGCATCTTCAGCTTCCCATTTCCATGCTGCACTTTCATCAAAAATCACATCCCTTGAAATTACGAGCTAACTAGTTGTTGGATTAATAAGCCGGTATCCTTTTGATTCATCACTATCACTATATCCAACAAAAATAAGCTTTTCACCTTTTTTTATCAAACTTTTCTCTATTTTGAGCAGGAACAAGAGAATATGCAATGCAGCCGAATACCTTAAGTTGACTTACAACTGGTTTTCTTCCATGCCATGCCTCAAAAGGAGTTCTATCTCGAACTGCCTTTGTAGGAGACCGATTGAGGATGTAAACAACACTGCTAACAGCTTCAGCCCAAAAACTATTTGGAAGCTCTTTACCTTTTAACATGCTTCTAGCCATCTCAACAATTGTTCTATTTTTTCTTTCGGCCACACCATTCTGTTGTGGTGTGTGTCTAATTGTGAGCTGTCTGCTAATGCCTTGTTCTTTGCAATAATTGAGAAACGGCTTGTAGATAAATTCTCCTCCTCTATCGGTTCTAAGAGTCTTCAACTTGCAACCACTTTGATTTTCAACAAGTGCTTTAAAATGCAAGAACTTGGTGAAAGCTTCTGATTTCTTATCAAGAAAATAAATCCAAATTATCCTGGTGTAGTCATCAACAAAGAGCAGAAAGTATCTTTTATTTCCAAGAGATGGAGTTCTAGTAGGTCCACAAATGTCCGAATGTACTAGTTCAAGAGGGGCTTGAGATCTCCATGCTGTTCTTGGAAACGGAAGACGATGCATTTTTCCATATATACAGCCTTCACAAACAGCATTATCTGTCTTGATTTCTGGAAGCCCAACAACCATGTTCTTCTGTTTTAAGAGCTGCAAACCTTTGTTGTTCAAGTGACCATATCTCAAATGCCAAAGATACGAATCATCGGTACTTTTACTGCTAAATGCAGCAGGCTGAAATGACTTCATGTTGAGGGGAAAGAGGTTATTAGGAGTCTGCAACACAGTGACAATATGCTCTCCTGATTTTTTGTCAAAAATCTCGCATTTATCATCAACAAAAATCAGCTTATAACCCCTTTTCATAATCTGTCCAACACTTAACATATTTTGTGAAATATTAGGAGAGTAATGGACATCATGAATGAATTGTTTGTTGCCTTGACTAGTATGAACTGCTATAACCCCCTTTCCTTCAATTTTAACATGTTTTCCATCACCAAGTTCAACATGAGAAGAATAATTTTTATTTAGCTCTTCAAATATGGTTTGATTCCCTGTTACATGATTGCTGCAGCCACTATCTAAAAACCACATCTCACCAGATTTTTGATCATTAATCATAGTAGAGAATAACTTATTTGCATCATCTTCTGCAGAAAAATTAATTCCCTTTATTCTTTCATCATCTTCTTTCTTCTTATGCCAACAATCTCTACTTGAATGGTTGGGAATTTTGCATCTAGTACATCTAAAGCGACAATCTTTTGATTCATGTCCAGATTTTTTGCAAATAAAGCAATAAGAATTAGAATTACCTCGTATCCTTTCTCCTCCTCTTCCTTTGTATCCATAATGCCTTCCATGACCTCTGTTGGAAGGATGTCCACGAAATGAGTCCCCACTTCCTTCTTGTCGCGAGTTGGAACTCCGGATATTCATCTTTGCTTGAAAAACATTCTCCAATGGCTGATTGTTGTATCTATTCACTCTTTCCTCATGAGCTTCTAAGGAACCCATCAGTTCATATTGTGAGAGTTTTGTGAGGTCCTTTGTTTCTTCAATAACAGCAACAACATGTTCAAATTTTTGTGGAAGGCTTCTCAATATTTTCTCAACCACTTTCCTTTCTGGAACTTGTTCTCCACAACTTTTAATTTGATTTCCAATCTCAGTTACTCTAGAGAAGAAATCTTTGACTTTCTCACCTTCTTTCATTGCTAAGTTTTCAAATTGGCCCCATAAAGACTGCAACTTTATGGAAATCACTTTTGACGAGCCTTGAAACTCCGTC
The DNA here is from genome assembly GCF_003473485.1 of Medicago truncatula. Lineage (NCBI taxonomy): Eukaryota > Viridiplantae > Streptophyta > Magnoliopsida > Fabales > Fabaceae > Medicago > Medicago truncatula. Next base: position 35,324,686 of record NC_053049.1, read on the forward strand.
TTCAGAATATCCCACGCATCTTTGGCCTTCTTAACACCAAAAATTCTAGGATAAATGGCTTTACTTACACCTTGCTGGATGATTCTCAATGCTGTAGCATTTTTCTTCACATTCTCCTTGTATTCATTCTCTTTCTCTGCAATCGAGGAAGCGTTTCTTTGAATTGGGCGTTCTTCATATCCGTCTTCAACCACATCCCACAGATCTTGAGAGATAAATATAGTTTCCATTTGAGAATTCCAGTAATCATAGTGTTCACCATTGAAAACTGGAATTTGATTTGTTGTGTAAGAGAAGATTGAATTTGAATTTGACGTTGCCATTCCTTTTTTTTTTTATAAATAAACCAGGCTGCTCTGGTACCAAAACTGTTGGATAAAGAGGAATAAAAGGAACAGAAAATGTGAAAGTTATAGATTGACAGTAATGTTTCTTTTCATTGCAGTGCCTTGTCAATACATAGAACCTCTAGTTATATTGATACATAGAAAGTTCTAGTAAATAAGTGAATGCACCTAGGAATATTAAATGACATTCTCTGAAACTTACTGATACATTAAGGAACCTAGGAATATGGAAAATTTCAAATTATCATTTAACATGATACTATCTTCCTTTCTCTCTGTATATATATAGACCCACTAACAATAATTCTATCCTTTCCCAATTTTTTTTAATCTCTTTTGCGTAAAAGAATCATATACATGCTTAAGCTTTTGTACCCAATGTGATCGAGACTTCGTTTGTTATGTATTTAAAATAAAAGTGATATTGATTTAATAATATCTATTTTGTGTTTGTTTTCCGTAACAAAAATCAATTTAAAAAAAGTTAGATTGTTTGGTTACAATTATATAAAAGAGATTTTTTTGTTACAAAATTAGTTCAATCTTTTGACCCTTATTTTTTTCTCTTCTCTAAAAAATCTATTTTTTTCTTCTCATTTGAAGCTGTTTTTAGATTTTGATTTTTTTAAAAAAAGTTGTAACTAACGGATATAATACTCTTTTTTTTTGGACAAGTACGGATGCAATACTCTTAAAATTAATTATTTTTTTATTTTTTCTTTAAATTGTAACAAACGAACTCAAAATATAAACTTTATCTCTCTTATTAATTATGAGTAAAACTTTGTCCCTCTTATTAATTGATTATACTCCTTTCGTTTTAAAATACATGTCGTAGACAACTCATGCACACATACCAATGCACAATTTTGACCATCAATATCATTAATTTTATATAACAAAAAATTATAAAAATTTGATATTTTAAAAATATTTATTGAGACAAATCAAACAACATCTTACATGCTAACATTTGTATTTATATAGTCAAAGTGAGTTATGTGAATAGTGCACGTTATAAAATTGTGACATGTATTTTAAAACGGAGGAAGTAGCATGTGGAGACATATTTTTATTGAAATAATATAGTATGTGGAGACATTTTTTTTTTTGAAAGAGTAGTATGTGGAAACATGTAGGGTATTAATTAATGGATGATTATATGTCTATATATTTTAAGGCTATGAAGTCGGATACTCCAAAACGAAGACGTACATGTATCGGATACCGATACTTCACGGATATGCACCCACGAATTATCAGAATTAATTATTTAAATTTTAAAAAAATATTTTAATGGATACTTGTAAAATACTCCACAAATAGACAATGATACTTATAAGATACTTCACAGATACGTATCCTAGAAAAAGATGAAGAGTAAAAAAGCGAGACAATGTTGTAAACATTCAGTAGAGATGTATATGATTCAATTTTAGATATGATCACTAGAATTGTTTCTCGATGAACCACTTAAAACTATACTTCTTGTGGATGAAGGTAATGAGAGAAAGGTGATCAGTTAATCAACATTAGATAAAATTCGTGTTGAATTCTTTTAATCAATGTTTATTTTGTTCAAGTATTTTACATACATATAAGTTTTAGATAAAAAAATTGTTAACGTATCTTAGTCGTATCGTATCATAAATTTTGAAATATTTGTATATCCGCGTACCCGTATCGTACCTGCACCCGTATCCGCTTTCATTGTTTTAAGGCGAACATTATGATACTCATCTAGCTTATTTTGGCTAACAAAAAGACTGGCACTTATACGTGCCTGTCTTTCCGTTCTTTTTATTTCGCTAATGTTTGAAAATTATGAATGATATCTTTTATTAAATTTTGATTTTGCTTAAAAATAAAAATATAAATGCTTTTTGCTTTCAATTATAACAAACCAAACTAACCATGCTTATTTATTTCAATGACACCAACAATATAACAAAAAAAAATAAAATCTAAATTCTTATTTTTTTATTAACACCATCAACAATCTTTATTATAGAAAAAGTTGTTTAAGGGTATAATGGAAATAGTAAAAAATTATGTAGATAAACTCATCTAGTTTGTTACACCTTTTAAAGGATAAAAGAAAAAAAAACCGAACTCATATATACGCATATCATGTTTGTTACAATTTTATTTTAATATTTAAATTTAATTTTATCTATTTATTATATGTGCTATTTGTATTTAAAGTTTAGATAGTAATTTGAAAAAAGAAAAAGTCATCTCATAAGAGATAAAACATGTTATTTTCTTTATAGAAGTATATATAATATTACTTTTAAGTTATTTGATAAAAAAAAAAAAAAAAATTAATTCTCCGTGTCACGGGGCTCAGCTCACACTAATTATGGATAGCACTTGGGCAACCATTTTCTTTCATAATAATTTTTTGTTTCTTTGTACACTTGTGACATTGTGGTTGGCCTATGTCATCAATGTCATCAACCACAATATCACCCAAATATTTTCCCGCTAGTTATATTACATTCAACAACATAATTACTACAGTATAATTTAAAATATTAATATTTAAAGTTATATAATTTCCTTAAGTGGGGATCCATCATACCCGGATTCCCTTCTGTTTTACACTCTTCTTCCCTACTTCACTTCTCACTCTTCACAGAAAAAACTCTTTCTCCATTCTCAATGTGGAGCAGTTTCTTCCCCCGCACCTCTCCATATTTAACCTCATCTTAACCATTTCACCCTCACCCAGAATACAACTTCCTTCCCTCTAGAGACCCCAAACCCATCTTCACCTTCTCCCATACCCCAAATAATTCCAATTTCACATCTTTCTTCCCACACTACTTGAAAACCTTGTCTTCCAGAAACCAGTAACATGGAATGGATCAAATAGGAACCGATACTATAACTTCCAAAATTTACACGCCACATGTAGAGGGAAGATGCAAGCTCACCGTGCATATGGACAGATCTAAACCCACATATGATGTTAATATAAGCAGGTTTAACACCCGTCCAGAGTAATGTAGAACCAAAAAAAAAAAGCAAGGTGGAGCTTCACACTTCCTAGTGTCGAGAAAAATTACTTAAAATAAGCAGAGTCGCCCAATCATCAGACAACATAAAACAAATTGAAGATATAGTATGTGTAGACGGTACAAATTATTAATTGGCCCAAAAACTTGACCGGCATTAACAATTGCAAATGAGGTCCTAAATAAATTTAAGCCATAGACTTTTTCTTCTCTTCCTCAAGGCGCTGCAATTCAACCAGTCTTTCTGCCCACTCTCTTTCCCTTGCAACTGCAGCCATTTTTCGCTCTACCTTCTTAACGTTCTTCTTCCGCTTAGCCTCTTGCATCTGAGCTTTCCTTTTCTTCTTTTCCGCCTACATGCAAAAAAGTTCCCAATGAACATACAATTATCTTAGGTGAAAAACCATGATCACAGTTATGTTTATGCAAAGACCATTTTGGCTAATATACAACCAGAGTTCAAATTCTTCTATAAGGAATTTTGGATCAATACCATAGAGAAACTTTCATTTAAAAAAAAAAAAATAGGACATGTACTTTGTTAGGTTGTAAAAGAAAATTACTCTAGCCTCCCTAATACATAGCTAGAATAACAAGCAGCAGCTGACAGATAAATGGTCATAACCAAATCAATTTAGCCTCAGCGCATTGTGAAGTTGTACAAAACAAACCTTTTTGCTTTAGTTGACACTTGACAGCCAATTATTTGCCACAGGGGGCCAGTAATATGGACCACATACTGGCATGATAGTATGATAACTTAAACATACATATAGGTCAATTCCCTCAGTTGTCACGCTCAAATTTCTATTTTGTGGTTATTATGGCTATAAGCATGGATACAATATACTGTTCACATTCAATAGAAAATTAACTTGCCACAAATTAACTTGCAACAAACTATAAGTTGCATTTAAATCTTGGCCCATCTGTAGTTTGTGATCTATTTTACTACGATCAACTTTTTGTACTAGGGGATTCTACGGGTTTTCACCACACATCTCCCAACTATCTAAGATGAAATTATACCATCTTTTCATAGTTGGTTCTATCCCAAATTGCTCTTCAGTGCATTCATTTATTGCTCCAGTCAGATTCTTGCCCTTTACTTTTCAAACTAGTAACTGTAAAAAATCTAAATTCCTTGAATCATCTCAAGAATCAAGACCGACAACCAAAATTTTAGCAAGATCTTTAATATACTATTGTGCATTTGGTTCAGGTTGTTTTTGACATCGTTTAAAAGCATTTTGTTCCATACTCTGTTAGATATATCCCATCTGCATAGGATGTTATAATATGAATTTAAAAGAAAATACTACTTAGGATTGCTTAAAATCAAATGCAGATACTGTCAGTTGTGCATATAGTGATGTCTGTTATTGATACTCAACAACTAGCTATCCATGCTAAAGGTTTTCAGTTAGACTGTCTTCGGCTAGAATTTTGAATGGATGGGCTGAAGTGATACTAGTAAAAGACACATTACCGATATGCATTTTTATTCAAATGTTTAGATTTTTTTTAGAAGTTTTTGCATTATGATTATGTTGCTCTGTAGTATTACATGTATTTGCTTTGGTTTAGGTGCTGCTTCTCTTTTCTTACCTCCACTTTCTGTCATGAAATATCATTTCAAGTCTAACCCTGTAATATATATGTTTTGACAGTTTAGCAGCTATTGCAAGGAAAAGGTCACAACATTATGATACTATCCTTTCAGCATCGCTTGATTTTAATCCAAATGTTCAAACAGCGAAAGGATGTCATGTTCCAGTATTCAGTACTCTTGAGGAACAGCTTTTTTAGGTCTCTAAGATATTATCTTCTAACACTATATGGCTTACACATGTAAATAATTTTGCAAATCAAAGGGTCTTGTTGAACAATAATAAATAAGATGAATCTGATGTATAAAATGAAATTAAGTGGCTAATATATACCAGTATAAAGGCACGGCGCTGCCTCATGCGTTTCTTCTCATTCCTCCTCTTGATGCTCCCTTCATTAGGCTTATTGGGAAGTATAGTCTCGCCAGTTGTGTGTTCAACCCAAGCATAAGGCCCTGGATGACAAGATCATCATAAATTAAGTAGTTTCAGACGAAATTTAAAAGCATGAGAAGTAAAGAAGCAACGCAACGCACCAGAGGGTCTCAAGCTAGCCCGCTTTCGACGGGGTTTATCAGAAGGTCGTCTCTTGGGAAAACGAGTGTCTGTCAAACTGTGAAAGTGGCTCAAAAAGGGAAGAAGGAATTGGGGTGTTTTGCTGCCGAAAGATGGTTGCAAAGAAGCATGAAACGGCAATGTGGAAGAGATTTGTGAAGTTGCTACCGTCCTTGACGACGAGAGTGAGATCAGAGGGCGTAAAACATTCCCGAGGACTCCTCTTCCGAATCTCATTTTTCTTGTGCACACCTACAACATCACCAATATACAAGTTTTTCTCTGAACAGTTGAATTGAAATCCTAACGAACTAAAAATGTATGAGTTGATTATTATCAGTTACAAAAAAAACAAGGCAGTCATTCACCATAGTAATCTACACCGATTCAATAGTTTTTCAGCTCAAAATTTATGATTTCAATTACATTTAGTTTTTCAGCTAACTAACTATAACCGCTTCTGCTGCATCAATTATATTTGTATTGTAACTAATACAACTACACTAATCAACTTCTCAATTGATTTGAGCTAAAGGTTAACAGACCTGGACGAAGGAGAAAAATATTAACCTAACAAACAATTAATTACACCAGAAAGCCACATTACATAGAACTTGACCAAGTCTCTCAACTACTTCATCATGATACTAACCGTTGGAATATCCAATGACTTATTTTTACCCTTTGAAGCCGTGCAAATTACTCAACTTCCTATATCATCCTTCACCCAAAAGCATCTACTTCTCAAATTTCTCTTCACAACTCATCATCTCAAATTCCTTAAACATGTTCACTTGGTATGGAGAATGCTTCCTAGCTGAGAAAACACGTTCTTCGCATATTTCATAACCCCGGTTACTAAACTATCAATATAAAATCAACAAACAAAACAATATATCCTGATTCAATTATTCTTCATAAAATCAATTTCAGTAACCAAAACCTAAAAGCTAAAATCAATTTCAGTACTGCTATCACTAATACTCTCAATCTCTTGATTCAATTTCAATTTCAATTTCACTATCCTGATTCAATTACTCTCACTACTACTATCAATGTCAGCATAGTAATTTCAAAACTGACCTGAAAACTGATGGGTTGCGTGCTTTCGTGTTGGTACTGCGTTTGTGTTGATGGGCTGAGCGAGTAGAGGAGAGCGACGGTTGGTTGGTGGGTGGTGGTGGTAGTGGGTGGCGGTGGTGCTGCTGCTGTGAGAAAGAAGAAGGAAACGCGTGTGTTCTTTGTTCCCGAAGTTATTACTATGGTGTTGATGTTGTACTGTTAATTATTATTTATTTTTTTTAAGTTTTTTTTAATGAGTTATTGGATTCAATCTAAATTTTTAAATAATCCTAGCCACTTATCCCAATAATTAACTTTAATTTAAAAGATTAAGATCAAATCTACATTGAAAAAGATATCACGACCATTCATCACCGTTAACCCATCGTAGACCACACCTCAGCTAATCACACACTTTCTTCTTTTCCTCTTCATCTTTCTTTCCCGACACCGATCCTTTTCCTCCTTCAAGCGCCGCCGCCTCTTTCCCATATCGCCACTGTTTCCGGCACCGCCAACTTCCTCCGTGAACCACTGGTATTTCGTGATTATCTAGGTTTGATTTGATTACTATGCTTAACAGTTAACACACATTAGTTTTCAGTTTGTTTACACTTGTGCAGCTGCAGGAATGGTAGGGTTATCTTTAGGAGAACAATGTTTCATAGAAGGTGGCATTGCTCATGATCTTCGTTGTGATGGTAGAAAAAGATTGACTTATCGACCTATCCTTGTTGAAACTGGAGTCATTCCTCAGGTAATAATGCTTTCATGACTTGGTACTTTTTTTTTTTAGAACATTACTTGGTACTTATAACTTATGTATTGCACCGGCAACGGACACTTTAAGTCGAAGGCGTGTTTTAATGTTTGACATTGGACACGTGTCAGTATCCGACGATTAATGTGAAAGTTACATTTAATTAATTTAATTTATTTTTTTTATATTTGTGGTGTCTATGTAAGTGCGTCATAGGTTGGCACTTGCTAGGGTGTTATGATGATTTGACCCCAATCTGGTGTCTATGTGTGAGTGTTTGTCTTCGTGTTAGTTTTTCATGGGAATGGATTGGCTAACTTTACTATTCCATGACTTTGATAACTTTAGTGTATTTTGATGATATGATTAAAATAAATTATTTATGAGAGAGAGAGAGAGACAAAGTTACAAAGTCACCATATCTCAAATTTAGCCAATTTTGATCCATGTTTCATAGCTTGGCACTTACAAGGGTGTCCTAATAATGATTTGACCCTAGACTGGTGTCTACGGTCAGTGTTTGATGTCCATGCCTGTGTGAGTGTTTGGTGTCGATGTTTGTGTCACATGTCAATGCTTCATAGCTTGGCACTTACAAGGGTCTACGTGTGACTCTCTGTGTAAGTTCTTCATAGCATGACACTTGCAAGGGTGTCCCGATGATTTGACCCCAGCCCAGTGTCTATGTGTGGGTTGTTGCTGTCTATGTCAATGTTTCATAGCTTGGCACTTGCAAGGGTGTTCCGATGATTTGACCCCAGCTTGATGAATACGTGTGAGTGTCCGTGCTTCATAGCGTGACATTGTAAGAATGTCCCAACTCCCACTGATTTTAATTTTGACCCCAGCCAGTGAATTTTTTCTTGCTTTAAGTAGTTTTAATTTGCAGACTTTATGAACTTCTTGATAGGCAAATGGTTCGGCAAGAGTCAGAATTGGTGCTACTGAAGTCATTGCTAGTGTGAAGGTTTGTGAAGATATTGAGATTGATCTCTTCTTTCATGACTCATAACATTCTTTTGTTTAATAGTATGACGATTTTTTTTTTTTAAAATCACAGTAGTTTTTCTTTTACTAATCATGATATATTGGCCACGCAAGTGCAGGCTGAACTTGGAAAACCAAGCTTGATGCAACCTGACAAAGGGAAGGTCTCGATATATATTGACTGTAGTTCGACTGCAGAACCAGCTTTTGAGGTTTGCTTATTCTCTTTATTGCCTCTCTTCCCCCTTTTTAACTTTATCTAGAGTTATTCATATATTCTGGTTTTCTTCATATTATTCAAGTACTGCGACGGTGTCAACATCGATCGCAAAACTAATAAATAAATCAATTGATAAAACTTTGTTCACTCACACAGCTGGAATATTTTCACTTATTAAAATGAATGAAATTCCACAGGAACAGTGGATACCTCTTGATATTAGAAGGAAATACATCCAAATGAAGAAAATGCAAGAAAATATCTCTTCCCATTTACTTCCTCCACATGTGACATGCCCCCTTTTCTTTTTAGCACAAACCTTCCAAATTTGAGGCCTATGGCTAATTTGGTCTACCAATTCATCCATACCCCTCCATGGTATGGATGTCAACTCCTATCATTGCTCCCTTTCCTATGTCGGTTTCCTATGTGAGGACCATAGTATCAAGGAGCCAACTTTTGATTGATTCTCTTTGGCACTGATTGCTGCCTTTAGGGTCCATAGCTTCCCCACAATCATTCTTTGATGTTCACTTGACCAATTAACTTGAAAATTGAGATGCTGTAAAATTCCAAGTCTATAAAAAAGTTCTCTAGGCATGGCCTCCACCGTCCTTACCTCCCCAAGTTTCTATGCAAAACGGCACTGCCCACTGCTTAGGTGAGGAGTGCCAGCAGAGCTCTCTAACATTCTCTATTCTTGGCTGAAGTTTGTTGGCCAAATGACACAACTCAATAGGTGGCTGTGAATTAAGCTATAATTTTTGTCGCGAAGTTCAAGTCCTTTTTTCAATATTGGGTTTGCTAGATTTAATAATTCTTGAAGTGGTTAATGAACAGAATAAGTTGGGGGTATACAATCAACCTAATCCAATAATTGGATGAATAACTTCTGATTTGGATGATATAAAAATGTGTGGTTGGTCCAAGTAGAAAGAGACTCAGATACCTTAAACAAGTGGTCAATGGTTCAATCTTTGACTTTTGTGTTTGGAGAAATTCTGGTTGGGAAGTGAGAATTCACCATGTAAATCCACTAGGTTCTGTGATGGAAATTAGTCACGTTACATGGTTTCCAAAAACAAAAACTAAACTAGTAATTGTAACTAATACAGCCTATAGAACAGAGTAAAGATTCCCAATCTTCATTTAGAAAATTAAAGAAAAGTAAACTTGACTGAAATGTAAACGAGATTGATTAGAGAGATATGCAGTTGATATATACTGGTAAAATCACGTTCTTGTGAGCTACATTCTGTCCCCGAGCTAAACTCAGAACTTCCGCTTATGCTTTAATTGAGAAATTACATGCAGATAATCAAACATTCAAGAACATACATATCTCACCCTTATACCAATCTTGAGATTCTTCACTCAAGAAATACAACCTTTACTGATTCCACGCCCAAAAGCAATTTTAGGGATACCGCCCAATATGTACCTGAATAGAAAAACAGCACTAAAAGGTGTACAGTAACATAAGCTGTAACTATAAGGACTCTCAAAATAGAGAATATACAATTTTTCACCTTAGTGAATCTTCAATTCGAAATGGTAGTGAAGGCTCTTAGTTAATATTGAATTTTTTGCAACGTTTCTATAACGTGTTTCTCAGATTTATATTCTTTCTGAAAAATATTTTTTGTATTTATGAGAAAGATATGTAATCAACTAGTTGTTTTCTGTTTATTGCAATTTCTTAACTGCCAATTTGTTTATTTGTCTTGATATGATCAATTTAAATTTAGTCTATAACCGATGCAATTCTTTCAGAATAACTAAAATGTTCAACTATTATCTTTTAAAGACAATATTCTATTCTGGAATCGATTACACATTCAATTCCACGAACTGTAACAGATTATTTATATTTAATTAAATTTCTGGAACATTTCATGATCATTATAATCAACACTTTTGTATGTCTTATTTACCATTCTTGATTTTTAATTACATTCGACCTCGTCAAAATTATTAGTTTTATTTGGCGTTTTATATCTTTTGGTATGTATATAGGGTCGAGGGGCCGATTGGTTGTCAGCAGACCTGTCAAATGCTCTTCAACGCTGTCTCTTGGGTGCTAAAAGTGGAGCAGGTCTATCTTCCTCCTAATGTGAAGATTATGTTTACTCATATACTTTTTTTCTCATGTTCTTGCTTTTTGTTAATTGTATATTTTTATTGCTGTTAAGCCCTTTTACTTTATTGCCCTCCAGGTGCTGCAATTGATCGCTCCTCACTTGTTGTTGTTGAAGGGAAAATTTGTTGGGATCTTTATATTGATGGGCTTGTTGTTAGTTCAGATGGGAATCTGTTAGACACTCTAGGTGCTGCCATCAAGGTACAACCGAAAATGAAATATAAAAATTATATGCCTGAAAGGGGACAATAATGGATTTATGGCCATAAAATGATTATCATTTCAGACTTATAAGAGATCATCCTTTGATGATCATGGCAATAATGTTTACTTTTCAAATTTTCATGTCCACATTCATTATATTTTAGCTGTTGATGTTAGTCAATAATCATGTTACAGAAATGATATTTGGGCTGTTTCAAAGATGTGATCTATAATCTCCCCCTCTTTTTTAAAATGTCAGTTTTGGGAAATGGTTTGAAGTTATCCAAAACATGTGATCTTTCTAATTGTTTCTAACTAAAATATCCGAACTGATCTTGTAATCAGTTTTTCACGTGATTTTCTTTTTAACCATATAAATCTATTTTTAGAATTAATTGGAAATGCTTTGATGTAACTAATGCCTATTATTCTTGTAGGTTGCTTTGAGCAATACCGGTATTCCAAAGGTTCAAATTGCTGCTGGTGCATCCAGTGACGAGCAACCAGAAGTTGATGTAAGTGATGAGGATTTTATGCAGTTTGACACATCTGGAATCCCTGTTATAGTTACGCTGACTAAGGTAACATACCTATGCTATCTTGTTTTGTTTTCATTGCCCATATTTTGTGATTTTCATACAATCTCTCCTTTCTAGGTTGGGAAGCACTATATTGTGGATGCCACACCTGAAGAAGAATCACAAATGAGCTCTGCAGTTTCAATCTCTATTAATAGGCAAGGGCACATATGTGGCGTAACCAAACGAGGAGGTGCGGGGCTGGATCCAAGTGTCATTCTTGATATGGTATCCGTGGCTAAGCATGTAAGCGAGCAGTTAATAAATAAACTGGATTCAGAAATAGCTTCTGCTGAAGCTGAAGATGAGTCATGAGTCCTGACATAGAACTTTCAACTTAGTGATCACTAGGATGTGTTGCACACTGTAATTTTTAATTCTAAAATGGAGCTTATATTAGGGAAAATAGTACGCTCTTAAAAGAACATGCTCCAAGGAATTTTGGATGTATTCAATGAGCATGTATGTTCAATACCATGAGAAAAATCATGAACTCAAAGTCAGCCCATTGTTGAGCTGTTCATTTACAATTAATTTTCAGCACATGTTTAAACTTGGCATGAGCATTGTCCACGGACGCATAATCATGTTAGAGATGTAGTAACGCTATCGGTGAACCTTCATCTGTAAGTTTTAGGAGAGTTAATTCTTGATACGAAAAATTGTTTTCATAAAAGTGTAACCTTCACCTAATATCCTAAGTTTTCATCAAAGAAGTAGCCATCGAGCTGCAAAGCTTACTACCTATTTTGTTAGCAGTAGCATTTAAACAAGGCAAAGAGAACAGACTATGAAACATAGACACAAACACCGGACATGAAGATGCGATGAGGGCACGTAGGCACCAACCTATAGGACCACTCGTTGAAAATAAAAGATAATATTCAAACTATCTCCAGGTCTGGCATTGCATGTTGAATATTTTGACACTGTAATCCACTGACTTAGTATCTAAAAAGAGAAGTCCAAGTTGCCAATGGAAAAAATGAAGAAAGTATCTTTGATTTTAGAACAATAAAAGGCATGTCCCTAATTTGATCTTGATTCCCATCTTCCACTTGTTGTCCACTTTCCTGATTCATATAGGGAATTCCCTAAGAACAAGTATCTTTATCTTTTGTCCTTTTCGAAGATATATTCCTCACCAAGACCTTACCAGTACCTTTCCTCTTACTTATAAGGTACTAGCTTGGTTATTGTTTTCTCATACCATTCCTTGAATCAAATAGCTATTAACATTTCTTCCTCTCTTCCTTTTCCTATTTGTGAAAACCAATTAACCAAGATAGTTCCATTTTCCTAAAGAACTTTCTTATACAATTTTTCTAAATTAAGCTCATCTTGTTCTTGAAATGGGATCAACTTGGACTCCAAGGCAAAACAAACAATTTGAAAGAGCTTTGGCTATATATGATAGAGAATCTCCAGATAAGTGGCAGAATGTTGCCAACATGGTGGGAAAATCAGTTGAAGATGTTAAAAGGCATTATGAAATCCTCAAAGAAGATGTTAGGCGCATTGAGCATGGTCAAGTTGCATTCCCTTACAGAACAAATAATGCTAATAACTGAGGCCATGGTCTTGAATAACAAACAAAAGGTATATGATTCACCTTTTTCCCACATTTTTTTATTCACATCCGTGCAATCTTGTACAGAATCTTTACTTTTTATTTATTTTAAGAAAAATCTTTTTCCCACATTTTTTTTTATTCATTCATATCATGTTCAATCTTGCACAAATTTTTACTAAGTTTTTAGTATAGCTACAGCCTTTGGCTGCTGTATATATGCTTAGTTGTTTGTTTTTTAGTGCACTGACTTTTAATTCCTTCTTTCACTGGCAGGTTCTCAATCCAGAATTCAACAAAATTGAAGACTCAATTATCCACAGTTAATTAATAAGTAAAATAAATGAAAAGTAGTACTATCAACTCAAGTATCAGCAGCAGTGAACAGAATATTAGACCAACTGCAGTGCAAGCTACCAATTATGTCCATGTATTTACAATTTTTTTTTTCTTCCTTGAAGTGATGTACTTACAAATTAAACTTGTGTGTAAACCAGTATTAATTTATCTATAACTAATGAAGAATGATTTATTTGTCTATCTATTGTTTACTCCATCTGTCACTAACTAAACACGATCATTATCTGTGTTAATTTTTTATTTTTTCAAACATAACCCCCTAATTGATGATACTAATTTGTCTTGTATGATAAAAAATCAATATTGTATAAATCTATACACAAATGATATTTTATTAATAGTTTTATATAAAATGTACATTTTTTTGTCAAGTGACCTAGTAGCTGAAGCTCACATGTTTTAAATGTGGAGATGTTAGGTGTCCGAGATTTAAACTCGACCCCTCTATATATTATTCATCGTCCCCGCCAATTGAGTGAAGTTTACGGTACAACACTTTAGTTATGCAACATATTATATATATTTTTAAATACATGCAATTTGAAAAAGGCTTATAAAAAGTAGGGAGGGAGGGAGTATCTAATACTCATATTCTTATGATCTAATAATCAAGACATACATGACCACAACAAAAGCTACTTCCATTAGAGAATGTTACTATTGAAATAACGGCATTATTAATTTCTTCAAGAACGTTTGTAAAGCTTACGCTAAATTCTACGTCATTCTTCATTTTGTAGTAAAAACATGCAAATGCAAATCACCACACCTCCGTTTTAAAATCTCTGTTTTATATACAACATATATACAATATCATTCAAAGTCAAATATGGCAAACTGACCCACTCATTTAAAATATAATCATCTAACGATTTCGTCAGGTTATAATAACAATAGTAATTATATACCTTTTTATTTTATTCTTTACTATCTTTGAACAAAAATTGTACCTAAATGTAAATTATATTTCAAATTATTAGATAAATTTATTATTATTTTTAATATACGCATTCCTTACTAATATTATTAATTTGTCTTTAGAAATAAAAATTCAGATTAGATGAATTTATTATTATTTTTAAAATACGCATTCCTTACTAATATTATTAATTTGTCTTTAGAAATAAAATTTCAGAATTGATTAAAACTATAAAAGACAATTTTGTACATCCTTATACAAAATTTACATATTATTTACAGGGACGGGCCCATGCATTTTGAGTATTAGGGACAAGATATATAAAATTTCAACCATTAAATATATATAATATTTTATTTTAAAAAGCATATACATCATAATTGTTCTTTGGTAACTTTTATATTTTAAATATATTGAATGATTTTATCATTTTTGATAGCAATAAAAAAATATCTCTATAAATAACTAGAGCCGTTTAACCAAACTAACAACGATTGATCAAGCGGAAGAGATTAGTATCTTATGTTGTGGCTAAAAGAGCACCCACATTTATTGTTCGACACGCTACAAATGCGATTATTTCTAGTTTAAGGAACTTATGAAAAAGAAAAAGAAGAGGCATTTAACCATTCAGACACACACTCATATTTGGTCTAATGTCAAACTATATGTATAGTAGAGTATTTTAGATAGAAGAAAAAAACTAAGTGGGGGCACTTGCCCACATAATGTGTAACGTATATCCGTGAGTAATTACTTAGACTATCAATATTTTTAAGGTTATGTTACCTAATGTCTCCATAACACTATTTAAATATTTTAAAATAAGTAATTATTCTTTTAAAAAGTTTAATATTTTGATTTTCAGTACATTGAATACACACATTTTAAGTACTTACTTACCACTTATATATGGTCGTTAAAGAGTGCTCCGGACTGCAAAGTTACATTTCCCATATTTTTAATATATGTGAAAAATGTTTAAGCATACAAATATGGAGGGAAAAAGGAGGGAAAAAAGAAGTGGTGCGTGGAACGAGTGGCTCAACTCAATTGTTCTAAATTCTGAGGACAAAACCATATGGCTCATCGAAAGCCAAATGAAATGGCAATGTTGTCATTAATCATTAGAGAGATTGGAAATGAAAAAGTGGTACTATGGTGCTAGGGGGCACCTTATCTAAAGAAATATGCGACATAGATACGACTACGAGTCAATGGGGGGTTCATTTTTATGGTAAAAGTTTGTTCTAAAGGAGAATAGATGATTAAAATAAAATAAAAGTAAGGAATTCAAATCTTAGGTGATCGTGATTGCTAGATACACCTTGTTTGTTCTAGGCATCTCTCTTGCGATACCAATTGCAAACCATTCAAAGAGTCACTTCTTATGCATGATGCAACGACCAAACAACTTTAGTGTTTGTTTAGATGGACAATATGATTGTCCATTTAGTTCACATAACATAATATATATAAGGTTTGTGGTTCGAATCCCAGACACCACTAAAAAATATTGATAACATGATTGACAGATCACAATGAGCTACCATGATTTTAGAAGAAAAAAACTACACTTCATAGTTTTAATAAAATCATAGTGTCATCTAACTTAATTAAATTTACCGCCAATCAAAACATACATTTAAATACTTAGTTTTTATTAGGTTTTAAACGTCACATGGTGTCAGTTTGTCAAGGGCGACCTAACCAAAGCAAAAAATTTAGGCCTAAAAAAGGTACAACAATTAAATGATTTGAAAGACATGATTTTTTTTTTTCTTTAAAAATCTATACCAAATTTATTTACATTTTGTTTATTGAATTTATGACTGTAAAACTGAAATACATGCCCTATGAATCCCCCTTGTTTACATCCTTATTAATAACTACATTGTTGAGATGAGATTAAGACAATCTCCACATAAGCGAATAATTTTATCACTTTGACATATTTTTAGTACGTTTGCTAAATGTCTATTAGCCTCGTACGTCACTTCCACCCATCGCCCTCCACACCACATCCTAATCTCCTTAACTGACACAGGCCGATTCTCTGCTAGCTCAAAAAGTATCTTAAACCGAACACATAAAGGACCAACGTCCAACCATGAATCGATCCACAAGAGAGAATTGATACCATTAGCCATCATTCTCTACAAGTTATCATCAAATCAATTTCCAAATTTCAAACCAGCCCATCTCTTTATAGCCATATTATCTTTCCACCACACTGACACCATAAGTTTCCTTCCTTCACTCTACCACCACCCTTCTCCCTAATGATTATCCTAGCATCCTCACTCCCCCCATAAAAAAAACTTTTAAAAATAAATTCAATAGAGGAAATTATATTTGAGGGAGTGTTGAAGAATGAAAGAAAGTAGACCAGTAACGAGGACAAGACATATTTCACTAGAACCAAGTGACCAAAGACAAATTTCGATTCTTCCACCTTGACAACTTCTTAATGCACTCGGTAAGAAGATACAAAAAAAAAAAAAAAAAAAAAAAGACAAGGATTTCCTCTTATAGGATAACATGTGCTAACAAACTTAAAAACAAGCCTATGATAGATATCATGTTTGACTTAAGCATTATTTTTTTAAAGTAGACTTGACCTATTTATGTCAGGTCTAACTCGTCTGGTCTATTATCACCCCAAATTTTAGAATAATCATGTTCTTAAGTTAAAAATGTTGTTTGTTTAAAATTAATAAAAAAAATCATTTATGAATAATATGTAAAGTTGTCTCCTTTAGATTTTGGAGAAAATAGAAGAGAGATAAAAAAACATTATGATTAGATAGGTTTTTGATCCTTATAAATATATCGACTTTCGTTGTTAGTCCTTCTAAATCTTTTCCTTAAACAATGATAGTTTGTTTTTATGTCAACTCATGAGTACCTTTGGGAATTTTGAATTATTTTTTGCCATCAGTTTTAATATATATAGAAAACACTCTAAGAAAAGTTTAATTTTTTTTTTTTTAACAAAAGATGAATAAAATATGAATTTTTAAGCGTATGACAGTTATAAATTCATATTTAATTCATCTTTGTTTAATAAAAATTAAATTTTTGTGGGAGAGAATATTAGAATATTCTAAACATTCCCGCAAAAGTATTCAAAAATCTAAAGACCAAACAAGCACAACGTGTTGAAGGGAAATCACATATCAAAACAGAATAAACGCTTCGGATAAAACATTGTTCCCTTTCAATGGATCCTTATGAATTGTCATGATCAGGGATCAAATGATTACCTCTTGCTTGTAGTGTAGATCTTTTGATATCAAAATCAAACAGTGATCACAAGTGCCACTCGATTGACAACACCTCTACTAAGTCAACATGAACAATTCTTTCAGTCACACCACTAGCTGTTACGAATGAAGGCTTAGGAAGAAAGAGAGAGGGACAATTTTAGGGTTCAGAAAACTAGGGTTTTATGAATAGTGGAATTTGGCCAAGTGTGTTGTTGCTTCAACACAAGGGTTCTCTTTATAGAATCACATGCGTGCTTTGCAAGTCAAGCAACCACTTATGGGCTTTTGCAAACTAAGGATCCACTCATTGGCTTTGCTAGCTAAGCAGTTCCACAACCTAAATGCATCCCCGAATAATTTGTGTGGCCATGTAGGTTCTTGTAAAATTGACAATAATATTAAATCTTGTATTTAATATTATAAAGAGCAATAGGTATCTAACAACACATCACTGCTACTAAAGTGATAAAAATGTCACATGATCTGACGACACCTTTTCGTGATAATAAACATGTGCATAATTACCCTTTTTCCATCATGTCTATATTTAACACAAACCATATTGTGTCATCATTGTCCAATTCAATATTGAGCCTTTAGACATTTCTCCTATTATGCAGTAGGAGAAAATTCCATCTAGATCACTCATATCCCTCAACATAATTTATAGAGTATCCAATAACCGATTTTATGGTCGTTCTGTTATGGACAACGTTTGAACAACAACAAAGTACTTGACTTCTACATCAAGGATAGATAGTGGTTTCAAATTGAAGGGTGACATACACCAATATCACTATGATAATAATTTATGATACTTACGTAATATTATAGTATTCTCATGACAGATCAATTCAATATAAATATTATTACTAATACTTATGCCGATGTAAAGACTTGATACCTCTTTATTCATGATCTGTGAGATAAGATCGTGAGTCCAGCCGCATAATAGTCTCTATGCTTTGATGTTATCCCACTTCACAATAAATCTTAACTACAAATATTTTAATAGTATTGTCACTCTTTTCAATGAGATCTCACAATTAAGTCATACTTAATGTTCTATATAAATGGATGAACTATTATAAGGACTTTATTATTTTGAAAACATAAACATAATAAAAAAATGCATTAATATTAATAATAAATAATTTGATACAATTATCATCTTCTAATAAAATTATTGGCCTCTTGAACTTACACCAACACGTGTGCTCATAATGACAAACCCCAATAAATCAAGTCACATAAGTCAAATCGAAAAGACCAACAACCAAAAAATCAAAGGGTGGAATCCAAATAACCAATACAAACTTAGTTTATGAGCCTTCAACTACCACCAAATACGAACACTTTAATCATATCTAGAAGTGAATTCAGGATATTACTTTATTGTTGAAGATTCTAGAATTTATTTCTTTCCAAATAATCCAAATACAAACCAACCAAATCATATGACAAACATTTTTACGGAAGAAGTGAGACCCACAAAATTGTAGGGCATGCATACCAACTTCATTTGGAAGAACACAAGAAATCTCAACCACTTGAGAACAGAAGACCAAATATACCAAAAAACCACACTCTAAGAAATAGTGATTAGAACTCGCCTCTTTTCCACAACATCCCGAGCATAACAAAAAATTACAGTGCAAAATGCTTATGAAAACCAAATTGTTTTTTTATTGAAATCCTATTACTCAGAAGCCTCTAAGAAAATAAGGATACTTTAAGTAGAATTGACTTTTTCTATATGAGCTCCATGAGAGACACAAATCAATTCGTTCCTCACAATTTGTAAACTGATCAAAAGTAGTAGCAACACTTTGTTACAAATTAATTAATAGTTTGTATTCTATAGGACAAAAATAAATGGTGCATAGATTAAAGAGTACAATCTACACTCAAAAAGAAACAGTGAGCATTGTGAAAGCTAAAGAGTCAAGAGTGAAAGACTGACTTGGAGAAATGACGACAAGATAATGAATCAGATGAGGAGATGAGCAGCGACATGTGAAGCGAACCCTAGGTCGAGGTTTAAAACAGAAAGCGAGTTTTTTGAAAGTGAAAAAGTTGTGTGTGAGAGACAAAGTATGTAAAATAGTTTAAAAAAACTCTTTGTGCCCAACTTAAATTGAGACACAACATGTAACCCGGAGATTAACTTGAACGTGGTCCTAGTTTCAGATATGTCCATGTTCTGTTCCATATTTTTTGTCCATGTTTTTCTTTTGACCGGTTCAAATCGGTTGCATTACATTCATACTGGGACGAGTTGTAAGACAGGGTCAAGTTTTGTACACCTCCAATCTCCAATACTTCCCCTCAGCCCCCAACCTAACCTTCTCATCTCCATTATGAAATCATTACTATCAACATGCACTTTAAAATACATATAAATCTAGAACAAAGAACAAAGAAGACTACCATCCACCAAAGTGTCCTTCCAAAATAACATACTCTCACTACTACCTACAACACTCAATAGAATATCATCAAACCAACTCCCCCCACTCATAAAGTATTTCATTAGATACTACATGGAGGAGCATTCAAGAAGGAAATAAAGCAAATCACTAACAATGATAATACATATTTGATCAATACAAGAAGGTAGTAGTGGGAACCACTTAAGAACTAGAGAATAAGGGGATTTTATTGAGTATGTGTCGTGAAGGAGTTTACCTAAAATCTATTTGCGAGTTTGAAGGAGAGAGTTTATAGAGTTTTGGGTAAAAGAAAGGAGGATGAAATGGAAGAAAGGTAGTCACCCAACTTTTTTTTGAAAGGAGGTAGTCACCCAACTTGATTATATATTTTTAACAATAATGCAAAATTTCTTTAAAATTGGGAACTAAAATTGTATTGGAGGATAATTTTAGAGAGTTTAGATAAACTATTTAAATTTAATCTACCTTTTATAGCACTCTTAAAATTTAAAATATATTAATCATAAACATTCATTTTTCATTATCTACAAAACACTATTTTAGAAAAAAGTTGGTAAATTTCTCTATTTTCTTCTCTACTTCGCATTCCTCCAAATTGGCAAACAAATGCTTAATTAATCTATATTAGATTGAAATACTAATGACACTCTATGCCTCAATTGATATTATTTGGAGGGAAAGAATCGTAGTGAATTACTTGTTTTTTTCTTGCATTATAGTGGCCTGGAATTTTATATGGGCATATTTTTTTTTCTTCATATTATCTCTAACTTTGGTTTTCTTGCTGAAGTATTCTGTGTACTCTATTTCCCCCTACTTTTATAAGCCTTTAAAAAATCTAGGGTTAAATATGTTTTTGGTTCTTATAAATATGTCAACTTTTCGTTTTAGTTCCTCTAAAATTTTCCTTCAACTTTTAGTCTCTATAAAGTTTTCAATCTTCACTTTTGGTCCCTCTTTTAAAGTAAACTCATATGTAGAATTCATATTATTTAATAAAATTTTCCAAAAAAATTCAAAATATTATAAGAATGATTCCAAAAAAAATTAAGAATTTTTTAACATAACATGAATTTAATATGAATTTTTATATTGTTTATGGTTAAAAATTCATATTTAATTTGTGTTTTGTTAAAAAAATCTAATTTTTGTTTAGAAATTGTTTTTAGAATATTTGACACATTTCTGCACAATTTCATTAAAAAATACAAAAATTAAATTAAAAATAGGGACTAAAAATAGTGATTGAAAATTTTATAGGAACTAAAAGTTGAAGAAAAATTTTAGAGGGACTAAAACAAAAAATTGACATATTTATACGTACGAAAAGCATATTTAACCCAAAAATCTACTATGAAAAGAAAAAAGAATACAAGGTCAAGATGCTGCCAACAAAGTTAATGCAGGACAGAAGGCCCACGTAAATTATGAAAGGACAGTTCGTGCAGCCAAGTTGCTTGGTAGGAGTAGGACCTTCCAGCATCCCTTGTATCAACCATAGAAATCCCATATTCACAATCCAATGGAATGGTCATGTGTTCCTTCATCAAAAAGTTGTTCAGCGTTCGAATGACAACTCATATATATTATTCAATATCTCTACCAATTGAATGAAACTAATATAGACACCGTTTTTTTATTAGGTTGTAGAAATCTTCTTTCTTTTTTTTAATCATATTGACACTTATTTTAAATCTATTTTTACATAGTATCTTTAAAGTTGTCACATTTTAATCGTTGAATTATGATTACTCATATTAAATCGAGTCAATAACTATCAAATTAAAATCATGAGTAAGATCACCAAATACTTTACCTATTTAAAGTGAGCAAACTTTTCATAAAACTAAAATCGTGTGATTGTCCAAATTTTAAGCATAGAAAATTCTAGCATATGCGAGCACACTTTAAAAACTATATATATATATATATATATATAGCAATTCTATCTCAAAAGTCATGTAATAAACTTTAAAAAAAAAAAAAAAATCCTCTTTTCAATTCTAAATTTTTATTTTTGAATTCTTTGCTATGTGCTTCAAAGTACAAGTTAACAAGATCTATATAATACTTCAACGACATTAGTTTGTCATTCGTCATGTTTTCTATGTTGGAAACAAACTATAAAAAAAGAGTAAGTGAAATCAATTTCCCATCCTTTATATACTTTATTTCTCGCAAAAAAATAAATAACATTCACCGTAAGAAAACATGATTCTAGACTTCAATTTAGCGTCAGCTCCCGACACCGATGTTAATAGCACCACTTAGAGTCATAGGGACACATCTTTATAATTTTTCTTTTTTTTTGTGGAAAATGTTAGAGTCGGCCAGACTGAGGGTATAAGTGGAGACCGACATATAACTTTGAAGAACAATATTAGCATCCATGTTTTAAGTCTGTTAGAATCGGTTTCTGACTGACGCCGAAATGCAGTTTTCTTGCAGTGATTTATATTAATAAATTTTGGTTAAATACCTATAAATCTTCCGATCTTTTTTTTTTTTTAAAAGAATCAAACTTTCGAGTACTATGTTTTTTGGTGAATACTTTCGAGAACTATTTTTTTTTTAAAGTACTTTTGAGAACTATTATTAGTTAGATCATAGTTTTTTATATTATTTATTTATTTATTTTGACAAATTTTTATATATTTTTATTATTTGTAGATAGTTGGATTTTTTTGTTTTTAAGGATTGTAGATAGTTGGATTATAAGTTAGTGGAATAATCAAAGGCGGAAAGTATATACTGTTTTCTATATACTCGAATATATATCTTTTTTTAAACAACTGATCGTATATAATATCTTGATTTTTTTTTTTGAATAGGTAATATCTTGATATATAGTTGTACCTTTTTATGTTTCTTCATATATGGTAGTTGATATAAGACAGAACACGACAATATATTTCTTGGTCCGGTAATGTTCAAGATATAAAGTGGTACACATCCACTACATGGATGTATTCGTTTGCTATTTTTATCTGGTTCTAAATAGCATATTTTCCAAAAAACAAATAGTTCCAAACTAAAAAAAGCATATATAATAAGCATAATCGACCAAAACCTGTGAAGCCCCGATACTTCAAAATGGATGACGTATCGTATCCCCTGCGTATCCTGCACCGATACCTGCCCGATACTTCCCGATACGTATCGGGAGAGTATCCAAATATTAAATTTTATTTTTTAAAAAAATAATTTTCCGATACATCCTGATACGCACGGATACTTGTGTTTTTTTTATATTATTTTGATTTGTGTGTTTTTTTTTTTGGTGAAAAATAAGAAAAAAAACATAAGTATAAAAACATGATATTGCTATAATATATATATATATATATTCTTTATCTTTCTTTGGTGCCAGTACGACCCACACCACAGAAACAATTTCATCTTCCCCTTTCTAAAAAATTAGGGTTTCAACTTTTTCTTCCAAAATGGTCACCTTCTTTCAACTTTGGATATAGTGCTTCTTTTTTGGATCGATATAGTATAGCACTAACAATGTTCCTTTTGGATATAGTATAGCGTTGATGTATAACACTGATGGTGCTCTTTTTGGTATATTTTGCGTATGTAATTGACTAATCACCACTCTATTAATCGTCAATATTATTTATATTTATGTTAATGTGCTACGAGTCTAATTTCTTGTGTTTGTTAATATATTTGCATATTAAAAAAAAGGTTATAATTATATTATACATTTAATTATATAATTTTTTTATTAACGTATCCCAGCCGTATCGTATCTTGATTTTTGAAATTTTCCCGTATCGGCGTATCGGTGCAGTATCGTATCCGTATCGTATCTCGTATCCAGGCTTCACAGACCAAAACCGTTGAACTTTTAGTTAAACTTAAGGTTTCATTTGTACCAAAAAAAAAAAAAAAAAAACTTAAGGTTTCATTCTCCTTCTCTTTAAATTAAGTATTTTCTTTTGACTTTATAAGCAATTGGTATATGTTCTTACATATGTGTTGAGTCGGACACCAACTTCAATGGTAACACTAAACCAATGTTTTCCAGTTCTTTGTTATCTTATCTTATCTTATATATAAAAGTTTTTAAGTCTTTTAGAGTAAAAATATTGTCTTCAATTTCCTTTCTAATTTTTGCTTTTTTAATTTTTAATTTTTTTAATTTTTTTTTTTATAAAAATGATCATATATATATAAGTTCTTAAGTCTTGTAGACAATTTTTTGGAGTCAAAAAATTTGTTGCATATTTCCTTCCAAATTTTTGGCTTTATTTTATTCCTTTTAAAAAATATCTCTCATATGTCCCCGTGAGCTTAGCTCAGTTGGTAAGAACAATGCATAATATATGCGAGGTTCGAGGTTTGAAGCCTAGATACCACAAAAAAAAATCTCTTTTTATACAAAATTTTTATCGTCGCTTAGACAACTTTTTTGGAGTCAAAAAATTTGTGGCAAATTTCCTTCCTAATTTTTTGCTTTTGTTTTTGGTTTTCAAAAAATGACATTTAAGGTGATTGAGGAGCAACATGACATTTGGAGTGACACATTGATTCACCGTACTAACCACTTGAACAAGTACTCTCGTTTCATAACTGACAATTGTTTGCATTAATCTCAATAAAGAGATAGATGAGATTCAAAGAATCGTAATTGTTGTCAAAACTCTGAATCAAAACCTTTACTTTTGTGCAATAAATCCATTTGTTTTGTGCAATCAAATCAAACTTACAAACACTTCCCCCAATCAAGACATTTTATAGTAACCTGAGTTGGATTTCTGAATGAAATATTTTTTGGTCAAACTATATTTACTTTACAGCCAAACTTTAAATTACCATGTGTTGTTCCACACTGTTAATACCAAAAGAAAAATCACGTTATAGTGTTACTTTCTTTAGTTATTTTCTAAATTATCTTCACAAAAACCCATTTGGGGTTGGTCTAGTGGTTGACTTGGGATCTTCGAGTTTGGTCCTCCAGAGGTCTCAGGTTCGATTCCCTCTGGTGCCAATTTCGGTGGGCTAAGTTCATACAGAGCTTGCTCTGACATTAAACGGGGCCCCCACAAGTGGGCGGTGGGATTGGTCCCCTCGGATTAGTCGATTCTTGGATTGGATACCGAGTTTTCAAAAAAAAAAAAATTATCTTCACAAATAATTACATGGTGTGATGATTTGTTTAGATGCATTTGTAAAAAACAATTACGTTATCGGTGCATACAAATTAAATAAGTCATTTCCCAACAAAAATTGTTTCCATTTCTATTCAAAATGCATCAAATTTAAGAGAGTGTTTCTTTGATCTAGAGAGTTGCATAACCTTAGGGCACATGTTAGCATTGTTAAATAGTCTTGAATCTCATCCCAAAAACTAACTTAAAGGATGAGGGTACTCGAACATATTTAAACACTTGACATCCCATGAACCTGAACAATGTGAGACAAATAACAAACTAGGAACATTTTCAAAACCAACATCAACAAGCATAACTCTTTTATGTTTTATAAAAAAGCAAAATATCATCAATGAATTGGCTAAGGCATGAACAAAGCCAGCTACATAACCTCCAACAAGAGCACCAAAATAAACCACGAAAGGGTGTAGACTCCACTTGACAAAGATCTATACACTATAGATGATTTAGAAGAATATGTATAAAGTCATTCATATGTCTTTTTGATTTAGAATCTCCTCCTTCTTCAACTAGCTAGGTGTCATTTGTGGTTCTTAAGGGAACGAGTCACCTTAATTATCTTCAGTGTCATTTTGGAAAATAAACATTATTCTTCCACCAACATGTCATGCACTTTTTCTCCTGCATATAAGGAACTCAATTAGTCACCTCTTTCCCATACTTTCACTTGACTAAAAAACAAATAACCAAAACCATATTCTTTTTCTAACAATATTATTCATATTCATTCATTCATCAACAAATGGCAACCTCTTGGACTGCAAGGCAGAACAAACTGTTTGAACAAGCATTGGCTTTATATGATAGAGAAACTCCTGAAAGATGGCACAATGTGGCCAAAGTGGTTGGAAAATCAGTTGAAGATGTTAAGAGTCACTATGAGATCCTCAAAGAAGATGTTCAACGTATTGAGCATGGCCATATCCCTTTTCCTCGTTACAAAACTAACACCAACTCCTAAGGTATAATATATGTACTGCTGCTACACATTTTCATTTTCTATGACCATGTTCTTAAATTAATATGTTTTTGAGGGAAGTCTAAAAGAGGCTACACTCTTTGGATTATGAGTCCCTAAACTTAATTAGATATTAAAGCCTAATATATTAAACACGTATATTAAATCCCCTAAACTAAGTTTAGCTAAAATTTAGAAACTAAACCCACTTTAGTTGATATGGTAGTATTGATTTGGGACTTGAGAGTTTTCTTAAGGTATTAGGTTCGTTTCTTCCGATACCAATTTAGGTAGGCTAATTTAACTTCTTTAAAAAAAAAACTAAAATTTAGAAACTATAATAAGATTTGTCGCTGTATTTCAAATTTTTTATTATCTTTACAAACATATAAGCACCCTAAATTGTGCAGAATAAGCAACTGTTTTTTAAAATAAACCATCTCATAATATTGAGGTTTACCATAATATAAAATCTCTTTCAAAAAATTACTCTATGATTGCCGTGTACTTAAAGTACTTGCTGCTATGCGGGGTCCATATTGAATGGGATAAGAATTTGGGAATAGATGTTTAAAAAGTGTGACAGATATCGTTGTCCTAAGAGTATTGGTTAAACATCCAAAATAAGTAAGTTTTTAATAAAATGTTGTGTAATCATAACTTGATAAAAAATAATATCTTATATTTTTAAGACAAAATTTTTATTTGTAGATTTCTTAACTAATGCTCTAAGGACACTAGTTAGCAAAATCGTAGTTTTATATATGTGGTTCATAACTTACTTCATATGTACATTTATATGTTTAATTTTTCCTTAGGAATTGTCTTGTTCATCCAACTACAATATGTCCATCCATGCACTTAAACAATGACTTATGACTTGTCGGTGCACTTAATAATGAAAAATTGATGATCCTAATCATATATCCTATATTGTCCATCGAATAAACTATAAAATATCAATGGCCCCAAGCTTGCTGGTTCAAACAAATGCACGTGCTTGAAGTTTGAATTCCAAAGAGGAAAAAAAGTGAATAATTTCTAATTTGTGCAAAATGAAAAGTGTGTATATATTGGATAGCTTGTTACATATCTGTGCAATTAACTTTATAACCTTTCTTCAATTTTATATGCAAAAACAAAAAGAAAGAAGCAAAGAACATTCTTATTCTTGTATAATAAGTATTTGAAAATTTTGGATTCAATATTTTAACAAGTTAATCTTTTCCTATATGCTTCGCAGGTTCTTGAAGATATATCCAGAACACAATAAGCTTGAATAACCAACCAATATTTGGTGTATCTTTAATAAACAACAATGCATACTAGTATATCTTTGGCGCAAGCTATAGAACACACTAATTGCACCCTGCCAAGTGAATGTGGCAATCTTCTATCTATCAACATATTTCCTTAATTTCTTTCTATAGCTAGTCAAATTAATTGTATTCCTCACCCTTTAATTTCCTTACATTGTACCAAAAATAAAAAATATTGTATTTAGATTAATTTAATTCATTATTGTAAGTTTATGAAGGATTGAATTCTAAATATCATGTTTTATCTTTCATTCTTTGTACTTTTATTTTCTTTTAGTACAAATTTGGAACAAAGTTAAACCGAGTGATTAATGAACTTCAGTAAAAAAAACTAATCGTTCAAAAACAAAAAGTGTTTGAATTATGATTGAAATAGTCATCAACAACATTATATTTACCTTATGTCAAACTATGAATTACTAGTATACTCTTCCCTCTTACATCAAAAAGAAAATGATACTCTTCGCCTTGGAAACTGAAGGGTTAAACCAAAATATATACGACAATTTTTAATTCAGAGGGAATAACGTACTCAAAATACTGTATGATAAGAAAATGAAAAGTAAATATAAATTGTAAAATAGAAATATAAAATGTAACATATATTGCTCAAACCCTTTTTTTTTATGTCCATAGACAATGTGACAAGAACCACTAAAACTCACACATAGAGATTCAAGATCCTAAGATCGGATCTTGTTGATATTATCAACTGAGCTAGGTCTCACAAACTTGGTCAGACACTCTTTATTCAACAAAAAGACATATAATGCTCAAAAACCCTCTTTAAAAAAAAAACCTCTTTCTAATTAATACTAAATTTTTATTTTTGAATTATTTACTATGTGATTCAAAGCACAAGTTAACAAGACCTATATAATACTTCAATGACATTAGTTTGTCATTTGTCATGTTTTCTATGTTGGAAACAAACTATCAAAAAGAGTAAGTGATATCAAGTTCCCATCCTTTATATATACTTTATTTCTCGCCAAAAAATAAATAACATTTACTACAAGAAAACATAATTTTAGACTCCAATTTTAGCGTCAGTCCCCGACACCAACACTAATAGTACCACTTAGAGTCGGAGGGACACACATTTATAATTTTTTTTTGTAGAAAATGTTAGAGTCGGTCAGACCTAGGGAATAAGTTGAGAGACCCACATATAACGTTGAAGAATAATGTTAGCGTCCACGTTCCAGGTCTCTTAGAGTGAGTTTTCTTATTGTAGTTCTTTTTTATGTTCTTCATATATGGTAGTTGATATAAGACAGAACACGACAATTTATTTTCTTGGTCCGGTAATGTTCAAGATATAAAGTGGTACACGTCCACTAAATGGATGTATTCGTTTGCTATTTTTATCTGGTTCTAAAAATCTAAAAAAGATAGTATATTTTCCAAAAAAAAAATAGTTCCAAACTAAAGCATATATAATAAAATCGACCAAAACCGTTTAACTTTTAATTAAACTTAAGGTTTCATTCTCCTTCTCATTAAGTTAAGTATTTTCTTTTGACTTTATAAGTAATTGGTGTGTGATGAGTCAGACACCAACTTCAATGGTAACACTAAAAAATGTTTTTTTAGGATTTTTTTTTGAAGTGTTACACAAGAAAAGGAACAAGTTATTTCAATTCCTTGTTATCTTATCTTACATATAAAAGTTTTTAAGTTTTTTAGTCAATTTTTTTGGAGTAAAAAAATTGTCTTCAATTTCCTTTCTTTTTTGTTTTTGTTTTATAAAAATGATCTTATATATTATATATAAAAATTCTTTAGTCTTTTAGACAATTTTTTGGAGCCAAAAAATTTGTCGCATAATTCCTTCCAAATTTTTTGCTTTATTTATTTTTTTCTTTTTAAAAAAATGATCTCTCATATATAAAAGTTCTCAAGTCGTTTAGACAACTTTTTAGAGTCAAAAAAGTTGTGTTCAATTTCCTTCCTAGTTTTTTGCTTTTGTTTTTTATTTTCAAAAAATGATCTCATATATTATAAATAAAAGTCCTTAAGTCTCCTAAATAATTATTTGGAGACAAAAAAATTTGCAAATTTTCTTCGTAATTTTTTGCTTTTATTTTTGGTTTTCAAAAAATAAATTGAAGATCAACATGACATCTGAAGTGACACTTTTATATCACCGTACTAACCACTTGAATAAGAACCCTCGTTTCATAAATGATAATTGTTTGCATTAATCTCAATAAAGAGACAGAGGAGATTCGAAGAATCCTAATTGCTGAAAAAACTCTGAATCAAAACTTTTACTTTTCAGCAATAAATTCAACTGTTTTGTGCAATCAAATCAAACTTACAAACTACCCCCAATCAAGACATTTTATAGTAACTTGAGTTGGATTTCTGAATGGAATATTTTTTGGTCAAACTATATTTACTTTACGGCCAAACTTTAAATTACCATGTCTTGTTCCACAGTGTTAATACCAAAAGAAAAATCACATTATAGTGTTACTTTCTTAAGTTATTTTCCAAATTATCTTCACAAATAATTACATGGTGTGATGATTTGTTTAGTTGCACTTGTAAAAAAAATTACATTATCGATGCATACAAATTAAAGCGTTCATTTCACAACTTAAATCGTTTCCATTTCTATTCAAAATGCATCAAATTTAGGTGAGTGTTTCTTTGATCTAGAGAGTTGCTTAACCTTAGGGCACATGTTAGCATTGTTAAATAGTCTTGAATTTCATCCCAAAAACTAACTTAAAGGATGAGGATACTCAAACATATTTAAACACTTGACATCCCATGAACCTGAGCAATGTGAGACAAATAACAAACTACGAACATTTTCAAAACCAACTTCAACAAGCATAACTCTTTTATGTTTTATAAAAAAGCAAAATATCATCAATGAATTGGCTAAGGCATGAAGAAAGCCAGCTACATAACCTCCAACAAGAGCACCAAAATGAACCACGAATGGATGTACACTCCACTTGACAAAGATATATGAAACATGATTTAGAAGAATATGTATAAAGGCATTCATATGTCTTTTTTATATAGAATCTCCTCCTCTTCAACTAGCTAGGTGTCATTTGTGGTTCTTAAGGGAACGAGTCACCTTAATTATCTTCAGTGTCATTTTGGAAAATATACATTATTCTTCCACCAACATGTCATGCACTTTTTCTCCTGCATATAAGGAACTCAATTAGTAACCTCTTTCCCATACCTTCACTTGACTAAAAAATATATAACCAATCATATTCTTTTTCTAACAATATTATTCATATTCATTCATTCATCAACAAATGGCAACCTCTTGGACTGCAAGGCAGAACAAACTGTTTGAACAAGCATTGGCTTTATATGACAGGGAAACTCCTGAAAGATGGCACAATGTGGCCAAAGTGGTTGGAAAATCAGTTGAAGATGTTAAGAGTCACTATGAGATCCTCAAAGAAGATGTTCAACGTATTGAGCATGGCCATATCCCTTTTCCTCGTTACAAAACTAACACCAACTCCTAAGGTATAATATATGTACTGCTGCTACACATTTTCATTTTCTATGACCATGTTCTTAAATTAATATGTTTTTGAGGGAAGTCTAAAAGAGGCTATACTCTTTGGATTATGAGCCCCTAAACTTAATTAGATATTAAAGCCTAATATAAGCCTCTAAATTAAGTTTAACTAAAATTTAGAAACTAAACCCACTTAAGTTGAAATGAACATATTGACTTAGGACCTGAGAGTTTCCTTAAAGTTTTAGGTTCGATTATTTCAAATTTTCTATTATCTTTACAAACATATAAGCACCCTAAATTGTGCAGAATAAGCAACTGTTTTTTAAAACAGACCATCTCATAATATTGAGGTTTACCATAATATAAAATCTCAATTAAATACTTGCTGGCTGCTGCTATGCGGGGTCCATATTGAATGAGATAAGAATTTGGGAATAGAGATAGTCCCTAAAAAGTGCGACAGTTATTGGTTTTATGTATGTGGTTCATAACTTACTTCATATGTACATTTATATGTTTAATTTTTTCTTAGGCATTGTCTTGTTCATCCAACTACAATATGTCCATCCATGCACTTAAACAATGACTTATGACTTGTCGGTGCACTTAATAATGAAATTTTTTCTTGTATAATAAGTATTTGAAAATTTTGTATTTAATATTTTAACAAGTTATCTGTGTATGCATAATAATTTCTGCTTAATTTACTAATAATATTTATCTTTTCCTATATACTTTACAGGTTCTTGAAGATATCCAGAATCCAATAAGCTTTGAATAACCAACCAATATTTGGCGTATCTTTGACCCTGCCAAGTGAATGTGGCAGTCTTCTATAGCTAGTCAAATTAATTGTATTCCTCGCCCTTTAATTTCCTTACATTGCACCAAAAATAAAATATTGTATTTAGATTAATTTAATTCATTATTGTAAGTTTATGAAGGATTAAATTTTAATATAGTATCAAATAATAGTTTATAAAACTAGCGTATTATTTTTCATTCTTTGCACTTTTATTTTCTTCCTATTACAAATTTTGAACAAAGTTAAACCGAGTGATTAATGAACTTCAGTAAAAAAAACTAATCGTTAAAAAAAACGTGTGTTTGAACTATGATTGAAATAGTCATAAACACGATATTTACCTTATGTCAAACTATGAATTACTAGTATACTCTTCCCTCTTACTTCAAAAAGAAAATGATACTGTTCGCCTGAGAAATAAAAGGGTTAAA
The DNA here is from genome assembly GCF_003473485.1 of Medicago truncatula. Classification (NCBI taxonomy): domain Eukaryota; kingdom Viridiplantae; phylum Streptophyta; class Magnoliopsida; order Fabales; family Fabaceae; genus Medicago; species Medicago truncatula. The sequence goes on from NC_053049.1 coordinate 35,356,944, forward strand.
CCAAAATATATACGACAATTTTTAATCCCCCCCCCCCCCCCCCCCCCATTTGATGTCTATAGACAATGTGACAAGAATCATTAAAACTCACACATAGAGATTCAAGCTCTTAAGATTGGATCTTGTTGATATTATCAATTGAGCTAGGTCTAACAGACTTGATCAAACCCTCTTTATTCAACAAAAAGACATATATTGGTCAAAAACCCTCCTTTTTAAAAAAAAAAAAAAAAAAAGGTCCTATTTTCAATACAAAATTTTTATTTTTGAATTCTTTACTATGTGGTTCAAAGCACAAGTTAACAAGACCTATATAATACTTCAATGACATTAGTTTGTCATTTGTCATGTTTTCTATGTTGGAAACGAACTATAAAAAAAGAGTAAGTGAATCAAGTTCCGATCCTTTATACTATACTTTATTTCTCGCCAAAAAATAAATAACATTTACTACAAGAAAACATGATTTTAGAATTCAATATTAGCGTTGGCCCCCGACACGGACGCTAATAGCACCACTTAGAGTTGGAGGGACACACATTTATATATATTTTTTTTTGTGGAAAATGTTAGAGTCGGCCAGACGGAGAGTATAAGTTGAGAGACCCACATATAACGTTGAAGAACAATGTTAACGTCCATGTTTCAAGTTTTTTTTTTTTTTTTTTTATGGTGGCCGGAATTTGAATCCCGAACCTTACATACATAATACATTGTTCATACTAATTGAGCTAAGCTCACGAGGACGTCCATGTTTCAAGTTTGTTAGAGTAAGTTTTTGACCGACGCCAAAATGCAGTTTTCTTATAGTGATTTATATCAATAAATTTTGGTTAAATATGTATTAATCTTCTGATCCTTTTTTTTTTAAAGAATCAAACTTTGGAGTGCTATATTTTTTGGTGAATACTTTTGAGAACTATTTTTTTTTTAAAGAACTTCCGAGAACTATTTTATTTTTCTTTTAGGGAACTTTCGAGAACTATTATTAGTTAGATTAGATGATAGTTTTTTATATATTTATTTATTCGTAGATAGTTGGATTATAAGTTAGTGGAATGATCAAAGGCGAAAAGTATATATACTATTTTCTATAGGGAACTTCTACGGTACATCTCATAAATTGAGGTGTACCGGTACTCCTTGCTTCATAAATTGATAAATTTATGATTATTTTAGGAAGTAAAGAGCTATTTGTCAAGGTTATTCTTTAGAAAACATCATTTCATATAAAGAAAAATATAATTTCATTGTTTATAATAATCATATTAAATTTTTAACATTACTCATAAAAAATAATCAATAATCTTCATTATGAGTAATAAAAATTCAAAAAAATTAAATTTTATTTCGTCGACACTTTTGGTAAATAAGATTTAATTTTTATAATTGTAAATGATAGATTTCTTAAAAAAAAAACAACTCATTTGATTAATAATTTAACAATTTGGTGTATCGGTACACTCAAATATTTGAGTGTACCATAGAATTTGCCTTTTCTATATACTTGAAAATAATATCTTTTTTTAAACAACTACTCGAAAATAATATCTTTTTTAAACAACTGATCGTATATAATATCTTGTTTTTTTTTTTTTTTGAATAAGTAATTTCTTGATATATAGTAGTTCTTTTTTATGTTCTTCATATATGGTAGTTGATATAAGACAGAACACGACAATTTATTTCTTGGTCCGGTAATGTTCAAGATATAAAGTGGTACACATCCACTAAATGGATGTATTCGTTTGCTATTTTTATCTGGTTCTAAAAATCTAAAATAGATAGCATATTTTCCAGAAAACAAATAGTTCCAAACTAAAAAAAAGCATATATAATAAGCATAATCGACCAAAACCGTTTAACTTTTAATTAAACTGAAGTTTTCATTCTTCTTCTCTTTAAATAAATTATGTATTTTCTTTTGACTAAGCATTTGGTATATGTTCTTACATGTGTGATGAGTCAGACACCAACTTCAATGGTAACACTAAAAAAAATGTTTTTTTAGGTGTTTTTTCTTTAATTTTTTTTGAAATGTTACATGGGAGAAACAAGAAAAGGAACAAGTGATTTCAGTTCCTTGTTATCTAATTAATTATTTAATTTTTTTTGAGCTTTTAGACAATTTTTTGGAGTAAAAAATATTTGTCTTCAATTTCTTTTCTAATTTTTGCTTTCTTTTTTGTTTTTTTTAAATGATCTTATATTTTATTTTATATATAAAAGTTCTTAAGTTTCTTAGACAATGTTTTGAAGCCAAAAAGTTTGTCGCATATTTCCTTCCAAATTTTTTGCTTTATTTTTTTCTTTTTAAAAAATGATCTCTCATATATAAAAGTTTGTAAGTCGTTTAGAAAACTTTTTGGAGGCAAAAAAGTTGTGGCCAATTTCCATCCAAATTTTTGCTTTTGTTTTTGGTTTTCAAAAAATGATCTCATATATCTATACTATAGATAAAGAAAACTATCCCTTTCAGCACACTTTTAGGTTGAACTTTTCTTTCCAAAAATACCCTTAATTTTAAATACAAATAACACATATAATAAATATATAACAATAATTTGTACTATATATAAAGAAAACTATCCCTTTCAGCACACTTTTGGGTTGAACTTTTCTTTTCAAAAATACCCTTAATTTTAAATTTTAATTTTAAATACAAATAACACATGTAACAAATATATAACAATAAATTTAATTTAAGGAGAAAACTTACACACAGTTCCTTATGATTTTTTTTTTTACTATTTAAAGCAATGTTTCTTTTACATAATATGTCATGTATACATTTATGTTATGATGTTACTAATTACTATTAGAATAAACAATAAAAGATCATTATTTTATCTTTAATTTATATGCAGGTAAACTAAAATATGTTGAGTTCATAAATAATATTTTTATATGCCTTGACAATATTTTGTTTATAAATCAAAATATCAATAATTTTCATTAATTTTTTAAAATTTAATCAAAATTATAAAAACAAACATAATAAAATAATCACATGCGTTAGGGCAGTAGAAAAAGCTAACAGAAGGGCACGATATTGCCCGTCTTTCTGCTAGTTATTATAAAAAGTCTCTTAAATAATATTTTGGAGACAAAAAAGTTGCAAATTTTCTTCCTAATTTTTTGCTTTTGTTTTGGTTTTAAAAAAAATGACATTTAGGGTGATTGATGAGTAACATGACATTTGGAGGGACACTTTGATCTCTCTGAGCTAATCACTTGAATAAGAACCCTTGTTTCATAAGTGGCAATTGTTTGCATTAATCCTAATAAAAAGACAAAGGAGATTCGAAGAATCCTAATTACCGCCAAAAACTCTAAATCAAAACCCGCCCGTTTGGTGCGCAGGATATGAAATCCTGAGTCAATCCGTTGTTTGATGCCCCAATATGAAATGATAAGTTTAACCTATTTCTAATCCTATCCCACTTCTCCTTTGTTGTTTTTATCCTTAGATTTTGGTGGGTTAGAAATCTGAAAGCATATAGCTATCACACACGTATCTTATATTCATGACAATACATCCTTCGATTCCCACTCCTTCAATTCTCGTTCTTTTTATATTTTTTCCCCAATTTTCTTGTTCCAAATCAATTAAATTCCAACAATTTCTTCCCACTGCTTCTGTCTTTCTTCCCAATCAATTTCAATTAAATTCCAACGATTTCTTCTCACTGCTTCTGCCTTTCTTCCCAATTAATTTCAATTGGCAACACAAATATCAATTACCAATCTGATTTCAATTGATATGAGCAACTTCAGAACTCAAACTCTTTCTTTCATCTTCTCTGCAAATTCAAGTTCAAACAAGAAAGAAGGTTGATTTCAATGGAGGTTGCTGGAGGTGTTTTGCCTAATTTGTGACTATTGATGGAATTGTTGGAATGTTTTATTATTTAATAATATTCCAATATCATTATGTGGGCAAATATCGTAATAATAATTATATTAGCTATTTATCAATTGTGACCCTTAATTGATTAGTGATCAAATTAAGTAATAAGGCTAATTAGATTTCTATTTTGGATAATTAATTATTTAATTAGTTGATATGGACTCAACATGAGTGGATGTCCGGATGGCCCATTAACGGAATAATGGGAAACCCTAATGGCCATCCAATATAAAAGAGGCTATGGTCCCCAATATACCGTACACGGCAATACTCTCTCTTCTCCCCATCTGAAGAGAACTTGAGGCATAAAGGTACCGGTTGAGGAAGAACCAAATCAGCCGCCGCTAACTCTATTGTGTGTTTCAGATCATCTCATCTCTTTGGTTATTGTTGTTGATGAGAGGGTTGCCTTGAAAGCTTTATCCAGGTATTCCTAATACCCTAATTCTTAATATCCTTGGTAAATCAAACATGTCGTAGATCCGATCATAATCATGTTCAATGTTTTGTTTGCTTCCGCTATTGATTCATAATTGTTGAACATGTATTATGAAATCTGTTTATATTAAGACCTAAATTTCCAACAAGTGGTATCAGAGCGGTCTTCATGTTTGATTTATTGGGATTAATTCCAATTTTTTTTTTATTTGTCCATAATTGGATTTAGTTTCTGCATCTATTTCTTATGAACCCTAAAATTTTCTTTTACGGCTTTATTTTGATGTCGTAAGATGCCGAAATAATTCTGCTTTTATTTCAAAGCTTCATCCACATGGTCTACTATTGTTTTGTTGATATAGATATTCTTTATGGTACAGCCGATTGATTTTACAAGTAACTTATTGGCCTTATATTTGATTAATTTTAAGAGAAAAGGTTAATATTTTATTCTTGAAGGCATGTATATCCATCGTTGATTTTATATTTGAATTAACTTGTGTGTATTACATGTCATCATGGTTAGTGTATGACGTTTTTTGTATATTTTGATGGCTTATTTGTTGATGGATGTGCACCAAAATTAGCGTGAAATTTTACTTTTCACGAATCGATTTTAGTTGATTTTTTTTTTTTTTTTTCACCAATCAACTTTAGTTGCTTTATTTTGGTTTCTATTCATTCGGTTTCAATACCACTGATTTGGTTTTGATTAAATTGAGGATAATATTTAACTTTGTATAGAAAGCTAAGGAAAATAAAGTTTGGCTCACTTGTTTTATATTTTATGGTTCACATACTTATGTTTGCTCAGATTTATTTGTTTCTGATAATCAAAATTTTCTTGTGGCCATAATCAATGGGGATTACTATTGTGTTTATAAGTTTTAGATCCTGACACTATTTTTGTGTGAATAATATATGTGCTACATCCATTTTTTTGGTCCAGTAAAAGAGATGATCCTTTATATTTACACTTGCTGCTTACTCAAGGATTTCATAAAGAAAATCGTTTCAAATTTTGGATCATGTGTGACCTTTTGAAAATATATGAGCATATTTGGATTTTATTTTGTTTTTGTGTGATTTGCTTGGAAAATTGAAGAGTTAGAATCAATTATTTACTTTTGGTTTATTTTTTTCAAATAATTTTATCATATCCTTCAATTTTGATTCACGTAGATTTTGTGCTTAAAAGTTTTATGTTTGAGAAGCAAGACACATATAAATTAGTATATATATTTGGCTGTTATATATAATTGTAGAAAATTTAGTGTCTTTATTCTTTGCGTATAATGACGCATCTCAAATATACACATAAGACAGGGATTTGATTCTTTAAATGTTGAAAAAATATTAATATTGATTCTCTAGTTTTCTTTGTTTGTTTGTTTATTTATAAACATAAAGTATATTTCCTTATTTAGGAAATAATTGAGTTTAGAGTTATTCATTGTTTTATTTAAAGAATCAATTGGTATATGTGAATAATTGTGGCATGAATATTTTGGTGTACATAAGGTTCAATTTTCTTTTGGTTTCTAATTGAATATTTTTCTTATAGCATGATTATGATGTTAGACTTTATTGTTATTAAGTTTTCTACAATAATATTTTGTCTTATCATGCATTTTGAATATATTTCATGCTATGTTTGTAGTTGCATTTATGCGATATATATAAATGTATTGTCATACACACATTGGTGTGATTTGTTACTTGCATCTTCTTTCAAATTTGTGAGTTTGTCTTCACACTTAAAGTATTGTCATACACACATTGGTGTGATTTATGACTTTCATCTTCTTTCAAATTCGTGAATTTGTCTTCACACTTAAGGGTTGTTGAGTGACCTTATGGTTACTTAGCAACATAATGGACTAATTCAGCCTACATTATGTCAGTAGTGCTTTGTAAATTTAAGATCATTCCCATTTAATTTGTTGTGAAATGTCTAGTAATTGCGGTTGTTTTGGTTGAAGCAACATGTTGCCAAAGTAACCTCTGTTGCGTAGATTTGATTCAACTGAACTTACAAAAGACGTAGTATGGAATTATTCATGCGAGTTGTTGTCGGCCCTAAGGAAGGCACAACTTGGCCGAATAGTTGCATGCATGTGATATTAAATGTGTGGTGATTTTAAAGTAATTTTCCATGTGAATAATAGGATACCTATATGTGACTATTATTTGACAGGACTTATCACCTCATTTAATATATATTAAGATTATCTAGTAACTGCGGTTGAGTCGGTTGAAACAATAATGTTGCCCAAGTAACCTCTGTTGCGTAGATTCGACTTAATTGAAGTTACAAAAGATAGTGTGTAAACATTTATGCGAGTTGTCGTCGGCCCCAAGGAAGGCACAACTTGGCCGGATAGTTACATACCTGTGATGGTAAATATGTGGTGATTATAACGTAATTATCCATGTGGATAATAGGATGCCCAAAGGTGACTATTATTTGACAGGACTTATCACCAATGTTTGACCATTACATTGAGAGTACCGCTTGCAGTTAATTCTTAGCAATCCAAAGATTGTGTTTTAATGGTGCGTTTGGTATCTTGTTAAGGTCTTTTATTTACAAATAAAGAAGCACGTTTCTTTAATATTTTACTGACATGTGTGTTGATGTTGTGTTAGTGTAAACTTATTTAATTATTTAAGAGTTTACATTCACATATATTATGATAAACATATGACAATTATAAGAATTTATTCTTTGTCAAAATAAATTGTCATTGTTTGATCATTGTTGTAAACTACCACTAGCAATTGATATTAATGTTTAAAGACATGATATTGATGGTGCACTAGGTATTTTGGTAAGTACTTTTGCTTCTCTTATTCTCTTTAAACTAATAAAATTTATGTATCTGTTAATTTGAGTTAAATTTTAACTCTTAAAAGTTCTTTTAGGAATTAAAGAATAATATTAATGTTGTTCTTGGATCTAGACCTTAGATAAGGATGGTGAAACTCACATTCTCTCACAAATTCAGAATCTAATGTGAGAATCAAGTTTGACAAGTGAGTATACACCAAATTCCATAGATCACGTGTGATCATTAAGCTAAAATATCATATATATTAGAGGTGTTGTTTAAGATGGCAATTTTTTTTGTCGTATTTCCTTTGCTTAAACTAAGGTGCTTTTGAAGCAATACAGAGTAAGACAAGCTCTCATTGGAGAGTGAGTATTCTATTAAGGTTATTAGGCAAAGAAAATATTAGGACCACATTATTTAAATATTTACTCTTGCTGAGACACTATAATTTCGACTATCAGGTGACTTGTTCGAAAATTCTGCATTTAGTATTCTCTTTGCACAATTAAGTTTATAACTGTTAAAGTTAGAAATGATCCCTTCAAGGATCAATTCATAAAGTTTGCAAATAAAGAAAGGTTGAAGCAACAGAAAATAAAATAGTGGTCATTCAGAAAATACCTCAAAAGATAAGGGCAAATAAAGAAAGGTATTCTTGACTGACTTATGTCCAATGATGTTGAAAGATATATCAATTTTGGAATGGACAAAGTCGATAAAGATTTCTTTATTCATTTTTGAACTATTTTTTAGATTGTCATTAATGGATTGTTTTTGTATTTAAAAGACAATTTGGTGAATCATTGCTTAGATTGATTTTTTGTTTTAATTTCCCTTTTTTGAATGAACCAATATATTTTACGTTTTTTATTTACAAATGATGATTCAATGTGTCTTTTAAGTTCAATTATTAGAGTCAATCCAGTTATGACTTGTGACAATCTATATTTAAGTAAAGGTTTGAAAACTATAAGTTTTTGTCCCACCGACTGAGGAAATTTCGAGACATAAATTGTTAAGTTTTCTTGAGGATATTGAGTTTGGGGGAGAGATATGGTAATAGAACAAAATTGAATGAGGAAGAATTAGTTCTAAACTAGTTCATATAGTTACTATTATTATAGTATTTTTTGGATCCTCATAAGTGCATTATTGTTCTTCCTCTCAATCAAGTTAAGAAGTTATTTCATCTAGATCAAACTCAACACCCTCAAGAACTAGGGCTTCTAGTGTCATAAAGAGTTGACTTGAAAGAGAAATTCTATTTAGTGTAATTGAAAGACTCTATTAGGACAGTCATGACGCTAGTTTGCTTGTTATAGTTTTGAAGCTACATAAGATGGATGTCAATGCATTGTTTCTCAATGGTGACATTAATGATACTATACGGCGCAACCACAAAAAAACTTTGTGTCATTAGATACAAAGTAGATGGTTTGCAAAGTCATGAAATCCACTTATAAGTTAAGAAATTTGTCTCTTTAGTGTTACCACAAATTCTCATAAAGTAATTGTCTCATTTAGTTTTGAGATAATATTAAGTAGAGTTGTGGATTTAGTAAGCTTAGTGGGAGTAATTTTATATTGCTAGTTTAATATGTCAATTTTATTTTATTTAGTCAACGATGATATATGTTTGTTATGTGAAACAAGGAAATCTCTAACAAAAGTTAGTGATGAAAGATCCTGGGGAGACCTCTTTTGTATTAGGCATTTCAATACTTAGAGATTCTTCTCAAGGTATTATTTGGATATCACAAGAGTTATATCAATAAAGTTGAAAATAAAATGACATAATTTTTGGATGACCTCAATCATCGAGAGAGACTTTTCAGTCTCAAATATTGCCCATTAGGAAATTTATGTATTCATAAATTTAAAGTATTTTCCTACACTTTGCCTATAGGATTTTTATGTATGATTTTATTATACACATTTGAAAATAACGTATATAATAAGATTGTTTGACAGATACTTGAGCAATTCAAAGTTTGAATTGTTGAAAAGGCAACCATAAGGATTATTAAAGAGAACAAGAGAGTTATTACTCACATTAGAAATCTGACAATTTGGAGATCATTAGTGTGTCAGACTCTTGCTTTTGGATGTTTGTATATAATACCCATCCAACTCAGGAAATTACTGTAAGTATTTATGTCACTTGGTTGCATATTGTTAAAGGTATTGAAAGACCACTAAAGTTATATAGTGACATAATTCAGTTGTATATTTATTTGATAACAAAGTTTACAAGGTTCATTACCTTTTGTTGTTAAATGATAGAACACATAGAGACAAACTTTATGCTAGCTATACCACTAATCAAAGACACGACACATAAGTTCTTTCACGTGGTTGTTGTCATTAAGGATGTCTTGGATTAGTGGGAGTCTCTTATTTTATGTTCTATACTTTTGTTTTGATATTGATACAGACTTTATGTTATGATTTTCTGCAGAAATAAAGTTCATGAGGTTATTATTGCTATAACCATTTATGTATCATCTGTGCAAATTTTAAATTTGCAAAACTTCAGTTTGATCTCATTAAAGACTTCAGTTGGACCAGTTGAAAATAGACATGATTTAGAGATCACATTACATGAAATTTCCATGTCACTCATCCATATCGATCTATGTCATCAAGTGCATTGATATGGTGGTCGTCGGGGTTCCGTCACGTTATATGTCATTGACGACAGCCGCGGTGGTCCCATTATTAATGTATGAGGTGGACCAGATTGTAAAGTTGAAATCTAAAGATAAATAGCATTCAGTTGCGCGCCTAAAGAATTCTGATATAATTATTAAGATATGTAACCCAAGTGGGAGATTGTTGGAATGTTTTATTATTTAATAATATTCCAATATCATTATGTGGGCAAATATCGTAATAATAATTATATTAGCTATTTATCAATTGTGAGCCTTAATTGATTAGTGATCAAATTAAGTAATAAGGCTAATTAGATTTCTATTTTGGATAATTAATTATTTAATTAGTTGATATGGACTCAACATGAGTGGATGTCCGGATGGCCCATTAACGGAATAATGGGAAACCCTAATGGCCATCCAATATAAAAGAGGCTATGGTCCCCAATATACCGTACACGGCAATACTCTCTCTTCTCCCCATCTGAAGAGAACTTGAGGCATAAAGGTACCGGTTGAGGAAGAACCAAATCAGCCGCCGCTAACTCTATTGTGTGTTTCAGATCATCTCATCTCTTTGGTTATTGTTGTTGATGAGAGGGTTGTCTTGAAAGCTTTATCCAGGTATTCCTAATACCCTAATTCTTAATATCCTTGGTAAATCAAACATGTCGTAGATCCGATCATAATCATGTTCAATGTTTTGTTTGCTTCCGCTATTGATTCATAATTGTTGAACATGTATTATGAAATCTGTTTATATTAAGACCTAAATTTCCAACAGGAATGATGAAGGAATTGATTTCAATGAAGGTTGCTGGAAAGAAGTTAGAAATTGGATATCAGAAGTATTAGGTTATCTACGTAGGATTTAGTGTTTCTTTTTTATTATAGGATTTAGTGTTAGTTTGTTCAGCTATGGATCTACGGAATGAATTTCTCCTATTTTTTTTTATTTTGTTGAAAGAATGGAATGGATTTCTTGTTATCTTGAGATTAGGATTATATGTTGCATGGTGAATAGCTCTTAATTTTAATATAATTAAAGTATATAAAAAATTAAAGTATATGGATATTTTAGTTTACGTGAGGTGCTTTGTCCGTCGAAGATGGAGGCTCGACGACGGTGCTCAAAGACAATGAATTTGGTATGATGGAACGAGGAAGGAGACGAATGGTAGTAATCGTAGTAATCTATATTTCCACCAAACATATGATAGGATAAAAAAATGTTATCCTCTTTCTTATCATATCTGCACCAAACGTATGATAGGATAAATGTCTATCATGTCACTATCCTATCATATCTTGATCCATTTTCTAATCATATCTTATCTCTATCATGTCACTTTTCAGCAATAAATCCAATTGTTCTACGCAATCAAATCAAACTTGTATACTCCCCCCAATCAAGACATGTTATAGTAACCTGAGCTGGCTTTCTGAATGGAACATTTTTTGGTCAAACTATATTTACTTCACGACCAAACTTCAAATTACCATGTCTTGTTCCACAAGGTTAATACCAAAAGAAAAATCACATTATAGTGTTATTAATTTTTAAATTATCTTCACAAGGTTGATGATTTGTTTAGATGACTCTGTAAAAAATAAACTATATTATCGGTGTATATAAAATTAAATCGTTCATTTTAAATAGAAATGGAAACGGAACTCCATTTTTTTCTTTCTTCTTTTTATGTTTTATAAAAAAGGAAAATATCATCATTAAAGACATTTATAACAGAGACATCTATAATGAAGACATCCATTTTTGAATATTTACTGTCAGGGACCTAACTGATAGTAAGTATGCACAGTCAGAGACCTAACAGTAGGTTGGTGTTTAATGGAAGATTGATATTGAACAAAAAAGATAATTAGATGACATTTAAGGATTTAAAATTTAGGGATTTAGGGATTTGATATTCAATTTGAGGATATTGATTTTTGGTTCAGGGACCAAAGTGACCATTTTCTACTTTCACTTTGGTCCTTGTGACACCTCATATGCGCCACATCATCACTTAACAGATTTTTTTAACGTCAGGGACTAAAGTGATAACGGAAGTGCAGAGTCAGGGACTTATTTGTATTTAATCCTAAGTCAGGGACCTATGTGACAGTGAGTTGCAGAGTCAGGGACTAAAGTGACTATTTGCTCATAACTTTATATCATTACATTTCTTTTTTTAATATTAAAAGTGTGTGGATCCCGCTTAAAATTGAGGTTCTTAAGTGAGACCTCGGGTCTTAATAAGACCCAAAAAAAGTTTCTCCTCAAATAATACTTAATAGGTACCAAGATCTTAAACTTTGAAAACCCTTCCATTAGAGATGGCCTAAGACATAAACAAAGCCAGCTATACATAACCTCCAAGGCTCCAAACCAGAGCACCAAAATGAACCACGAAAGGATGTAGACTCCACTTGACAAAGATCTATACACTATAGATGATTTAGAAGAATGTGTATAAAGTCATTCATATGTCTTTTTGATTTAGAATCTCCTCCTTCTTCAACTAGCTAGGTGTCATTTGTGGTTCTTAAGGGAACGAGTCACCTTAATTATCTTCAGTGTCATTTTGGAAAATATACATTATTCTTCCACCAACATGTCATGCACTTTTTCTCCTGCATATAAGGAACTCAATTAGTAACCTCTTTCCCATACCTTCACTTGACTAAAAAATATATAACCAATCATATTCTTTTTCTAACAATATTATTCATATTCATTCATTCATCAACAAATGGCAACCTCTTGGACTGCAAGGCAGAACAAACTGTTTGAACAAGCATTGGCTTTATATGACAGGGAAACTCCTGAAAGATGGCACAATGTGGCCAAAGTGGTTGGAAAATCAGTTGAAGATGTTAAGAGTCACTATGAGATCCTCAAAGAAGATGTTCAACGTATTGAGCATGGCCATATCCCTTTTCCTCGTTACAAAACTAATACCAACAATTCCTAAGGTATATACGTGCTACACATTTTCATTTCCTTGTTACCATGCATGCTCTTTAGTTAACATGTTCTTGAGATCTGTACTTGGTATTTTTGCACATTGTTAATTTGTTCAAAATTGAATAGAGTATATTTATATTACGTAGCTTGTTATGTTATATCTGTGCTATAAACTTTATAACATCTCATCAGTTTTATAAACAAGACCATTATAATTCTTATAGGAGTATTTTGAAAATTTTAATTTTGTTTGGATATAATTTAACAATTCTTTTGACAAGTTCTTTGTATACATGATAATATCTGCTTAATTAATATACTAATAAAGTTTAACTTTTCCTATATACTTCTCAGGTTCTTGAAGATATCCAGAATCCAATAAGCTTGAATAACCAACCAATATTTGGCGTATCTATGTATCTATGGCGCAAGTTATAGAACACTCTAATTGCACCCTGCCAAGTGAATGTGGCAAATCTTTTATCCTATTTATTTCCTTTCTTTTCTATAGCTAGTTAAATTAATAATCTTCGTATTCGTTGCTTTACCTTCCTTAAATTTGTACCAAAAATAAGATATTGTATTTAGATTAATTTAATTAATTATTGTAACTTAAATGAACGATTAATTAAATTCTAATATATATATCAATAATTGTTTGTAAAAACTTGCGCATTATCTTTTGATTTTTGTACTTTTACTTGCTTTATGTTACAATTTATGAAAAACAAATTAAATCAAGTAAATAAAGAACCCCAGTTAAGAACGACGATTGAAACAATCATTAGCAATACTACATTTATTTCTTGTTGAACTCCGAATTACCAATGTACATTTTCCTTTAGAAATTGCTAGGAGGGTTAAACCAAAAAAATGATGACAATTTTTGATACAGACGTAATACCTCAGTCAAAATAGAGTATGATAAAAGAATGAAAAGTTTACCTCTAAGAAAAAAGTTACATATGAAAGGAAATGCAACTTACAAGCTATTAAGCTATATATAAACTTTCAAGGGTTAATAGTGTTTTTGTCCCCTGTAATATAGCGCACTTTTGATTTTAACCCATGTAAATTTTTTTTTTAGATTCCACCCTAGAAAAATGAAGATTCTTCAGGATTGACCCCTCACCCCAATGAGTCAGCAGAACCTCCTACGTGGCAGTGATGTGTCAATTTCTTTTTTTTTTTAATTTTTTTTCATGCCACGTGTGTAAATGAACGCCATGTGGCATTTATGATTTTTTTTTAAAAAAATTTTAAAAAATAAAAAAACGAAAAAAAATTAATAAAAAAAATGGAAAAATTAATAATGATTAAAAAAATCTAGAAAAATTAAAAATATAATTTTAAAAAACGTGAAATTTAACAACGAAAAAAATCTTAAAAAATTAAAACAAAACCTAGAAATTTTATGAAAAATTTAAAAATTCTGAAAAAATTAATAAAAATAAAAAATATTGTAAAAATAAAAATAATGAAAAAATTCAGGAAAAATAAAAAAAAATCTGGAAAAGATTAATATATATTAAAATTTTCTAAAAATTAATATATTTAGAAAAAAAAATTAAATTTTAAGATTTTTTTCAATTCCGATAAAATTAAAAAATTCTGGAAAAAATTCATTATTTTTCGAAAAGTTACTTTTTTTAAATATGATTAATCTTTTTTAAAAAATTTTGTTTTTTTAAATATGATATTCTGGAGAAAAATATTCGAAAATTTCGATATATATTCGAATATTTTTTTCTAGATTTTTTTTTTATTTTTTCCCGAATTTTTTCATTATTAGTGTTTTTGGGTTAATAGTGTTTTTTTCATTATTTTTCTTTTTACCAGATTTTTTTAATTATTTTTTATTTTTATTAATTTTTTCAGAATTTTTAAATTTTTTCATAAAATTTCCAAGTTTTGTTTTAATTTTTTAAGATTTTTTTCGTTTTGAAATTTCACGTTTTTTAAAATTATATTTATAATTTTTCCAGATTTTTTTAATCATTATTAATTTTTTCATTTTTTTAAAAAAAAAATCATAAATGCCACGTGGCATTCATTTACACACGTGGCATGAAAAATAAATAAAAAAAATAAAAAAGAAATTGACACGTCACTGCCACGTATGAGATTCTGCTGACTCATTGGGGTGAGGGGCCAATCCTGAAGAATCTTCATTTTTCAAGGGTGGAATCTAAAGAAAATTTTTTACAGGGGCTAAAACCAAAAGTGCACTATATTACAGGGGTCAAAAACACTATTAATCCAACTTTCAATGCACAAAAACTTGGGAGTCTATACAGATAAAAAATGTTATGCCGAAACAAACACCACGTCATTTAGTTTTAAGAGTGCATTTGTTTCAAGTTATATTTGTAGATTTCTGAGAATAAATTGATATAAATAAATATATATTCTTATGTTTGTCACAAGTTTAAAAAAATTTATTCATGGTATAAAATGTTTCTGGGAATAGGAAAATTTTCCCAAATAATATGGTGGTAATCAAATTCTTAAGATGAGAATACAGGTTTTTGAGAATATTATAATATTAACCAAACATATTTTTTAAAAACACTCTGGAATAAAACTCACATCTTTGTATTCCAAGGAAAGTTTTTGTTGTGAATTCGGACTCAAAATCAGACCAATAAACTTAGATGTGTGGAGCAAAAGAGAAGTAGTAACTAATATCAAAGCAACCTCAAACAACAACAACAACAACAAACCTAGATCTAATCTAGGAACCAAGTGAAAAACACAAAACCAAAAGCAAAAGATAAAAGAGAAGAAGAGAAACAAACACAGCAAAAAAATTAGTTCAACAATGACCTACTCAGGGGGAGAGATTGATCTCTCAAATTCACTATCAATGAATTCTTTAGAAAGAGATACAAAAAAGTTACAAGAAATTAGCTTCAACAGAGTCTCCATGAACAAACATAATTTCTACCCATTTATCAATCTCCTCTCATGATCAAGAGACTCAATGATTTCACTCACTTAATGTGCTTTCAAATGTTTCCCAATCCAAGATAACCTCTCAAGAGAACCCTCACCATAGATCCTCAACCCTAAAGTTACCTCATCTGATTTCCCAAGTTTCTCTCTCTTGAAGCCCTCCTCAAAACATGAAGAATGAAGTCTTATACAATGTTCAGACCCCGAGGCATCGTTCCATGTTCAAGACCCATCGTGCCATGATGGATTTGGTAAGAGTACAATACTTGAACTTATCTACCAATCGTGCCATGCCTCTCCTTCGCATAAACACACCCAAAATCATGCCACGATCCCATGCTCACGTGCCACGATTTTTCCATAACTCCAACATCAATTTTGAGACAAATTCCAACAGTTATTCTTTGGAATAATTTAGTAAACTTGAAACAAACACCCCTAAAACATATGCTAGTTGAACTACGCTATTTTATTTTTCTTTCTATAGGGTCTAGTGGCGATCCTCATATGAACTCTATCCATAGAGAAGTGAGAATTGCAAGTTCAAATATGTGATCTAACATATCAAATGTTCTTGTTGCCTTTTACCACATGAACTGTACTTACAAGACAACTACAATCTTATATAAGCTTATAGCATATAATAGCGAGTTTTTCCCGTTCTTAGTTATTTAATTTCTCAACGGAGGATGTTTTACTTGCAAAAATGACAATGCTTGTACCATTTGGTGATCGAGGAGTGCTAGATGTTTATGATTAGAATTGAGTTTATAATTCTCGGTTGAAGGTGCCTTCAATAAGTAGGACTAGAAAAAGGAGGAGGATGCATGGTTCTTGATGGAGGAAGAAGGCGTCGCGTGTCGTTTTCACTTGGTTGTCACAAAGGGGAAGTTCTCCAACTTAGCTCCCATATTTTGACTGAAGTGACAACTTCAAATTCTTAAACTCAATTGCCTTTTATTTCATCAAAACTAATTCATCTGAGTCCCCAAAGAAGGACCATGTTAGAAATTTCAGTCATTCAATTTGTTTGCCAATGTTCAGATGAGGTAAAGTATTTGGTCACACGTAGTTCGTCCAAGAATTTTTTAAACGCCTCGTTCCCGTTGTTGGTGACAAACACTTCGGGAAATGTGAATCTTGTTAGGGCATTTGTCTTAAAACATGATCATTCACATGATAGTTAGTTAAAAGATTGAATGTATATGTGATTGAGTTAAATATGTTTCTTTTACCTTTAAAATGGGGATATTGTAAGTTTTATCCTTCCTTAATTTTTAGAGTAAATTACACTTCTCTCCGTTAAGAGAAGTTTGAATTACACTCCACTCCCTTCTTATGTTAAAATATACACTCATCTCCCCTTAAAAAGTAAAATTTATACTCCGCTCCCATTTGAGATGCTTGAATTAAATATGCATTACATTTTAATCTATTTTAACATTAATAAATATTTTTATTATATATAATAAATTTGAATCACTATTTTAAAAATAAATAAATTCATTTCTTTTATAATTTAAATGTCAATGATAATTAAATTTAAATATTTTGTTATTAATTGTATAATTTAGAGTATAAAATTCACTTTTAAATAACCATACTTAATCGACTTTAGTAATAGGGTTTAAAACTATATATTAATGAAATTGTGAAAAAATATGTATTCAAAATTTGATTATATTAAAATGGACCCCCAATACTATTTTTTGTTTGAAGTGTGTTTCATTAGTTTTTTTTGCTAGATTATTAGAAATAAAAAAAAAAAACAATATCGAGGGATTAAAGCGTAGATTTTAACACAAGAGGGGAGGGGAATGTAATTCAAGCTTCTCTCAAGGGAGGGGGAGGGGAGTGAAATATTTTCTAATATATTTTGAATAAGAGTGGAGGGAAGTGTATATTTTAACATAAGAGGGGAGGGGAGTGTAATTCAAGCATCTTTGAAGGGATGAGAGTGTAATTTACTCTAATTTTTTTATTGTTTTTAGTCTCTATAAAATTTTCTTGTACGCAGTTATAGCGGAGTTATAAACCTTTTCCTTACTTAATAGAGTTTGATATGTTTATCCTACATCTGGTACTATTATAAACAAAAGTAACTATTGTATTTGGTTTATTTTTTTGAAGGATATTGTATTTGGTCTATATTATAGACCAAATGCATGAATTAATCAATAAATCTAAAAAATAACTTTTTGCTTTATACTAGTGATCGGATGAAGTATTTGTAGAAACAAAGTTTTCATGTCACATATATATTTATCTATGACAAATATTTTTCTCATATGTATTAATTGTTATTTCATATTAATAATTTTTAGAGTAAATTATATTCCCCTCCCCTCAAAGATGCTTGATTTACACTCCCGTCCCCTCTTATATTAAAATGTATACTTCCCTCCTTTGAAAAGTAAATTTGATAATCCCCTAAATTATGAGATGCTTGAATTTCTACCCCCTCCCTTAATAATTAAATATACACGACACTTTAATCTATTTTAACATAAATAAATATTTTTATAATATATACTAATTTTGAATCACGATATAAAAAACATAAATTTGTTTTTTTATATAATTTAAATGTCGATTATAATTAAATTTAAATATTTTGTTATTAATTTTATATTTTGGAGTATAAAATTCACATTTAAATAAGCATTACGTATTTGACGTTAGTAATTTTTCACGTATTTTAATTTTATTTTGGGTTGTTTCATATTTTATAATAGGGTTTAAAACTACAAGTTAATGAAATTGTGAATAAAAAATAGCGAAAAATATGCATTCAAATTTTGATTATATTAAAATGAACCTGTAATACTATTTTTCTTCAAAGTGTGTTAGATTTTTTTTGCTTGATTATTAAAAAAAAAAAAAATTATTGAGGGAGTAAAGCGTAGATTTTAACACAAGAGGGGAGGGGAATGTAATTCAAGCTTCTCTCAAGGGTGGGGAGTGAAATATTTTCTAATATGTTTTGAATAAGAGGGGAGGGAAGTGTATATTTTAACATAAAAAGGGAGGAGAGTGTAATTCAAGCATCTTTGAGGGGACGAGAGTGTAATTTACTCTAATTTTTAATATAATTTATGTTATATTTTGAACCAAATAAATTATCTTACCGTGTTTTTATAATATTAATAAATAATTAAATTTATTTATTTTGGTCAAAAAACTTAACAATAGCATTAAATTGGATCAGATTTTTTTTTTGACCAAATATACTTTTATTTTTCTCTCTTAAGATTATTGCTGTATTTTCGCTCAGCGTTATCTGCACCTTCCCTTGCTGCTGACTGGTAAGAGCACGTAGTTAACCCTAACCGTGTCTCTCTCTCTCTTCCCCCTCGCGCTCCTCTCTTTCAAATTCAAACACATTCAATGGCTGATAGCTCCAACGAAGTTCAGACAAACATCTACCGCCACCTTCAACCTATCATCTCCGAACGTCTTCTAACACCGGAACAGGCTGATACTATCGTCAAGTTCATCTCCACTGACTACCCCGTTAGGCGTGCAATTCGTATTTCCTCTATCACTCAAGCCTCAGCATATACAAATCTTTATCTGTTGCTGGAGTTTTTACGCAAGAATTCTCCTATCTCCATCGTCGATGAGCATGTCTCCGATCTGTTTCATACGTTGGTTGTAGGGCTGTGTTGGCATTTTGAAGGATCGTGGTTTGATAAACTGTTGGAATTCTCTCATGAGATTAAGAGCGTTCGGGACTTAGGTTTCATGGAAACCCTAGAGGGTAGGAAGAAACATCTCACTATTTCTGATTCTCAACGATTTAATCCGAAAAGGAAGGGACAATCAAATGAAGCCTTGAAAGCCAAAAAAGGTTTATTTGATTATTCTGTTGCATTAAGATGTCGTATTAGTCATTTGATTAGTCATATTTTTATATTTACTTTTTTTGTTCAGCTTTTCAAGATCGTGATGATGGTCGGGTTGAAGAATTGGAGATATTTGAGAACAAGGTTAGCCATATTGATCCCGAGCTTAGGCGGGTTTGTGCAGAGTTGAAGACTGTTCGGGAGGCCAGAGCCAAATTAGCTTCCTTGGAGTTCGACATTTTTTCTCCCACCATTATTCTGGAGAAAGCTGTTACAAGGTAGAATCTAACCTTGTTTATAAGTTTTATGTTTTGGTAAAAGTAAAATGCTACATCACAACATTTAAGACATAGTGAAATTAACTATCATTTGGGGCATTCAATTCTGGAAGATTGTATTTGTTACATTCTTACGAATCACTTTTGTTGGCGAGTTTAGAAATAGATTGGGAAATTTACTAAGGTTGATTGTATGTTAAATTTGGATTACTTTGGATTTGGAACATTAGATTTGGTTTTACGCTGTTTTCCCCTCGACAATAACTTTACTTGCAACGCTGCATCATAATTAGTGAAAAATACCCAAATTCACTTTCTTGCTTGAGTTTTAATCAATGCAATGTTTCTCAATCTTTTTCGAAATATTGCTTATAGGGGTGTTCAAATCCAAACCGATCCAAAATAAAACCGCAAATCGATCCAAAAAAACCGAAAACCGCAAAAAACCGAATATTTTTGGATGTGTTTGGATGTTGTTTTGGCAAAACCGCTATGATTGGTTCGGATTTCGGATCACATTTTCAAAACCGAACCAAACCGAACCGAACCGAACCGCAAAAGTAGATTTTAATTCTTATTTATTATTTTATTAGTATTATATATTGCATTAATTTTTTTTGAAGAAACATATATTGCATTAATTTAATCTAGATTATTACTACTTCATCTATTTCAAATATAATCAATCATTTTCATTGTGTAAAGTTAATTTTTTTAATACATTTCTTGTCAAAAAAAACTTTTTTAATACATTTGTGTTATATTTTGTATCAAACTTATTATTTTTCTATGCATGTGTCATATTACTTAAAATAAAAAAAAAATTAAATGTTGTACTTTGGATGTCCAAAAACCGATCCAAAATAAACCGCATATATTTGGATCGGATCGGATCGGATTTTTTTTTAATAATCATCCAAACTGAACCGAACCGCGCATGATTTTTATTTTGGATCGGTTCACTTTTCCTCTCAAAACCGATCCAAACCGGACCGCGAACACCCCTAATTGCTTATAAGATCTTCCTTGTTTTTTTTTTGTGGGTCTAGTACCCCTTGTACTTTCCTTGAGTTGTGGTTTAAGTACTCTATGTACTTCTCTCCTTATCTAATAAATTTTGTCATTAAAAAAATGTAATGCAAACTATCCCTGGTTTTCTATGTTGTATTATTGTGTTTTACTAGTTCATTGTTGATATGTTGCATAAGAATGTGTTTTAAAAATACTATCCAGTTGTCTCTTTTAACCACATCCTTGAAGAACCTTCAACTTGAAACTATATCAATATGAATGGCCACAAAATTCTTGTTGACTGCTAATTTTCTTTTCTCTTGATTGAATCTGTTGGCCTTCAACTATTGACTTAACTGCTCTATTGTGTCGCTCTTTTTATATATGTCACTGGATTGAAATTAACAAAACTCTCACCGTAGCTGGGAAGAGATTAAAACTTACAAATTGAGCCGCATTATCTTTAGAGTTGGCTCAATATTAATGGTCCGAGCTGCTGTCTCTTTGTTGCTTAAGTTTTCTTAATCTTCTTCATGTGAGCTCTTGTTATGTGAAAACTTCATCTTGTCTGTATAAATTGATGACTGTTTTCCTCAATAATATTGTGCTCCGTTCTATTTGATTGTAGAACTTGAGCTACACATTTGTTATGGAATAAACTTGGGATACACATTTAGTACCTTATGTAAAAATGTATGTTAAATTGATTTCCTGAAGTATACCCTTATCAACAAAACAAAGATAAACATGTGACTATATTTATGTACCAACATTTTGACTTTGATTCACACACTTGATCTTCTTAAGTGTAATGACAACATGTACATTGCTAGGAATCTTGGATTATAGGAGTTAAACAGATAATGGTACTTTTGTCTACTGCTAGGAATGGCTACTGTTATGTTTCTAAAGCCGTTGATTTTTTAATGCAGTGGTGTGAAAGTGAAGGACGAAACAAGTTGAAGATAGGAGGTGGATTGTACCAGGGAGCTAGATGTGAAGTTAGTCTGAAAGGGATGCTGGGAGGTTTACTTGGGAGACAAGCCAGCATGGAGAATTTGCTTAATGTACTCTTAATATCTTGTTAGAGTTCAGATTCCATAAACAAAGTAATTTACTCTAATTACATCTTAAAACAAAGTAGCTTATTTTGATTTGTGTTACTCCTTCAGTAACACGACATGACTAAAACTTTCTTGATGTTGAAGTTATGTTTCTGGTATGGTGCTTTTTTCTGTGCTATTTGTTGTTTTATATGTTTGGACGGATTTCAAAATGGGTGATCCTCCATTTTTGTTTTGTTGGTACTACCTATGAGTAAGGGGTTTGTAGAAAAGTATTTTCCAAGAATGCAATATGGATATTTATGTATATGGTCCTTCTTGGTGGTTATATTTCCTTTCATCTTGTCTTGTATATAAAAATATGGTGCACTTTATCCCCTCTAACTATTGTTGAATGATCTCTCTCTTTGGGTCATGATTGTGGAGGAGAGTCCGAGATTCAGCAAATTTTAGCAAGAGTAATTACACGAGTGAATTAGATACTATATATTAATCCGACATTAAATTTATGAATCTTTTAACTTATACTCTCTCCGTCCCTTAATACTTGACCCATTTAGAATATTTTTAATTTTGACCTAATTAACTTTGACCGTATTTTTCAACTAATATACAAAGATAAATAACATCATATAAGATGTCGTTAGATTCGTCTCGATGAGTATTTTTAAAATATTAATTTTTCATAATTTTTCCTAATATATTATTCAAGATATTTAAGCTCAAAGTTATGCATTGACATGCGTAATAAAATCAATTGTGTCAAGTATTAAGGGACGAAGGGAGTATATTGCTCAACTGTCAACACCAACTTTTCCATCTAATGTGAGACTCTTGCTCATATTTGATATGTAAGCTAGGAAGAGCGCGCTTACTTGCAATGAAATAGGGTGGAAAGTATAACCCCTCCATTGGAGGTGGAACTTTCTCTGCAGAATTTTAGCTGTAGTGATTAGTTCGGTGAAACTTGGTGTACTCAATAGCGTATGGAGGAGGATCACTAATTTTAGAGCAAATTGCTAATGGAAATCAATTTTATGATACAAGTCTCAAGTGAATGAATCCTCCTTGCGTTTGTTGTTTAAACTCTGTGTGCTCTTGGTTTGATATTTTGAATGGAGCAATTTCAAGCATTTTTACGGTTTAACGGAAAAACTAACGGTGTTGTGCTAATGAAGAAGGGAGGTATTCATCTATTAGATGAAAACTCAGGAAAGGTTAGTGTACATTTTAAAACCATAGGGGATGTTTGTTTTATTTAAAGATACTATTGTCTAAGTTTGTATAATTGTTTGTTTGGATTGGGGTTTGATCATACATTCGTGTGTCCCTATGTAAATATCACCATGAATTTTATAAGACAAATTTTTTTGCTTCTAGTAAATGTGCGTTGGGTGGAAAATCCAGTGGTTCCAAACAACCTATATAATACTTAAAATTTCAGTGACGATCTTAAATATAGCTTACACATTTAGGTAGAGAACCATGTTAATTTTCTCATCTCGTTGGTTACGAGGTATTCATTCTCACTTATTCCAAATGACTACTTTCTCATGTCTCGAATATAAGAAAAGATTTTTTTTCTATAGGTTCATTGAATATGTTTTACATTGTAGATCAGATACATTAATTATTTAATTAACCTAAAAAAAATCGTTTGTTATATTTGAGATGGAGGGAGTATATTTTTGGAGTTCTCTATCTTCTATCATATTCTTCCTTAATTCATTATACTCAATTTTTAATCTATCCATCAACCATCAATTATGAGTAATCGAACACTCATTTATTTTACAACTATACTCAATGATGGTTACACCTTATATGTTTATGGTTACACTTCAAAATGATAAAATTATCTTTAAATAAAATTTAATTTTTAAGTTCATCCGGAAAACTAACGCCTCTTCCTTTTTTCTTCTTCCAAACCCAAAAAACGCCTCTTTCTTCTTTCCTCTTCCCAAACCATACTTCTCCAAGCAAGATTTCTCCCTTCCATGGAGAAGACTTGATTCTACTGTAATTGAGATTGAGTGAATCTAAACCTAAAGGAAAAAAAAAAAAAGACTTGCTTTAACGATGGAGAAGACTTGATTCTATTGTAATTTAATCTTAAACTTATTTTAAGTAGGTCATATAAACTGAGTTTAAGTGTACATATTTAAACTTAGTTTAAGTAGGTCATGTAAATTGAGTTTAAGTATACATACTAAAAGTTAAATTTTGCTTTAAACTCTTCAACCTTGTTTAGTAATTCTACGTAATCTTATTTTAAGTATGTACATATAAACTAAGTTTAAGTAGGTTATGTAAATTAAGTTTACTTGTACCTATACTTAAACTGAATTTAAGTTAACATCAACATGTTAATTAACGTTAATGTGTGTGTGTTGCACCATCAAATAACCGTCATCGTAGAGTTCATAACATATCAATGTTGAACAACAAGAAAAAATAGAAACTCAAACATCATTGAATATAAAGAAGAAATTCACTTACTTATATGCAATAGAGTATGAATGAAAGATGTTTTGATTCATTTTTTTTAATTTTTTGTCGAGATTGATTGAACATCGATGATTGTTTTTGGATGAAAGAGAATGAAATTTTAGCATAACAATGAATAAAATCAAATGTTTAAGAAAATTTATATAAAAGAGCAATTATGGTGTTATTGTAAAATCTTAAGTAAATTTGTGTGTAACCATAAATACATGGGGTGCGAGTAGAAAAATTCTAATAATAATAATAATAATAATGTTCAACATTCTTTTATGTTATTTTGGTGGACGGATAGACTAAAATGTGTTTCCTAGCAGCTCCTATATGTAAAAGTTTTTTTCTTTTACCCATACGTAAAATTACCTTTAAGTAAAAAAAAATGTAAAAGCATATAAGTATCTCTAATCAACTACATCATTTTTATTTTCTTAATTTATGGTTATTTGGTGGATGATGTTTGAGGTCGAATTACCATAAAGAGGAGCAAAACCCGTTAGAACAATCAAGATTGGTTGCAAACCGCATACAACGCAACACCATGCATACCTTTATTAAGTTCACTCTCACATATATATAGCATCGTTTACTTTCATACAAAACATCAAATATAAGAAAAGGAAAAGCTACATTGAGAAGTAGAAGAGAAAAATGAAGATACAAAATGCAAAATTTGTTTTGTTGGTGTTATGTCTTGCCGTATGTGTAGAGCTGTGTAGACCAGACGACGCGGTTGACAATGCCAAAGAAAAAGCTGGAGAGGTAGTCGATGATGCCACTGAAAAATCCGAGACTTTTGCTCGATGGGCTTATGATAAGATTTCTGAGTAAGTACTACTAATTCTCATAATTCTACACATTTTAATTTGAACATTAACAATATTATTTCATAGTTTTCTTGTTCATAAAATTAGGCCAAACTTAAAAAGTTATCATTTCATTCATCGTTGATATGCAATTATTCTCACAGACATTTCGGCACAAAAGAGGAAATGGAAATATCACAAAATGTAAAGTTACAAGCTGCAGATGCTGCCTCAAAGGTCACAGATTCAGGGAAAAAATATGCAGCAGGTACATAGTTGTTCATTGACATTAATCCTTATTGGTATATATTAATTCAAATATAGCTTACAATGTTTATCATTTTCCATATAGCCGCAGCTGATCAGGCTTCAAGAACGGCTGCCAATGCAGCTAGTGCAACTGGTGGAACCAAGCAACAGAATCCCAAGGCCCAGGAAGTAGGTGGAAATAAAGCTAATGTTGCTAAAGATAAAGAAAATGGTGCATCCGGTGAAGCCAAGAAACAAAAGCCTAAGGCCTCGGATCCAGTTGGAGATAAAGCTAATGCTGCTAAAGATAAAGAAAATAGTGCATCTGGTGAAGCCAAGAAACAAAAGCCTAAGGCCTCTGATATTAAAGAGAAAGTAAAAGAAGCAGTTGAACACGGAAAAGCTAAAGCAAGCGGTGCATATGGTGCAGCCAAGAAACAAAGTCCAAAGGCCCCGGAAGCAGGTGGAAATAAAGCTAATGTTGCTAAAGATAAAGAAAATAGTGCATCCAGTGAAGCCAAGAAACAAAAGTCGAAGGCCTCGGATGCAGTTGGAGATAAAGCCAATAATGCTAAAGATAAAGAAAATAGTGCATCTGGTGAAGCCAAGAAACAAAAGCCGAAGGCCTCAGATGCCGCTGGAGGTAAAGCCAATGTTGCTAAAGATAAAGAAAATAGTGCATCCGGTGAAGCCAAGAAACAAAAGCCCAAGGCCTCAGATGCAACTGCAGATAAAGCCAATAATGCTAAAGATAAAGAAAACAATGCATCCGGTAAAGCCAAGAAACAAAAGCCCAAGGCCTCAGATGCAGCTGGAAATAAAGCCAATAATGCTAAAGATAAAGAAAACAGTGCATCTAGTGAAGCCAAGAAACAAAAGCCCAAGGCCTCAGGTGCAGCTGGAGATAAAGCCAATAATGCTAAAGATAAAGAAAAGAGTGCATCCGGTGAAGCCAAGAAACAAAAGCCAAAGGCCTCAGATGCAGCTGGAAATAAAGCCAATGTTGCTAAAGATAAAGAAAATAGTGCAGCTGGTGGAACCAAGCACCGAAATCCTAAGGCCCCGGAAGTAGGTGGAAATAAAGCTAATGTTGCTAAAGATAAAGAAAATAATGCATCTGGTGAAGCCAAGAAAGAAAAGTCCAAGGCCTCGGGTGCAGTTGGAGATAAGACCAATGTTGCTAAAGATAAAGAAAGTGGTGCATCTGGTGAAGCCAAGAAAGAAAAGCCCAAGGCCTTGGGTGCAGTTGGAGAAAAGACCAATGTTGCTAAAGATAAAGAAAGTGGTGCATCTGGTGAAGCCAAGAAAGAAAAGCCCAAGGCCTCGGGTGCAGTTGGAGATAAGACCAATGTTGCTAAAGATAAAGAAAGTGGTGCATCTGGTGAAGCCAAGAAAGAAAAGCCCAAGGCCTCGGGTGGAGTTGGAGATAAGACCAATGTTGCTAAAGATAAAGAAAGTGGTGCATCTGGGGAAGCCAAGAAAGAAAAGCCCAAGGCCTCGGATGCAGCTGGAGATAAAGCTAATGCTGCTAAAGATGCACCAAAGAAAACTGCAACTCCTGAAAAGCCCAAGACTCAGTAGGAGATCCATTATTTCCAAGATTCATATTGTTGGAGCATATAGATATAAATTAATATTTGTTAGTACAATAATACCATAGGCTTAGGAAAAAAAAAACCTCCTTCTGTACTATCTATAACAATGTTATCGGTAGGTATCAGTGAAATGTGGAGAGTTTCTGTAATGTTTCGGCCGTTATAATTAGGTTGACATTGTTGCTATGAGTCTTATTTTGTTTTCCTTTGGTTTTTATAAAATATTCTTGTTTCTTTTTGTCCTAATATTGTGCTCTTACTTTGGATCCCATAATGTTGTCCATAGGTTTTATAATTTGGAGAAGAAATAAACGAAATTCATTTGTTGATATTGGATGGAAACATTTTATATCCTGAAAAATCCTTGTTCAACTTATGCCAATTTTTTGTTGAAGTTTATAGTATAATAAGCTAGCTAGTCTGGTTTAGTAGGAAAAAAATTGGTTCAAAAACAGAATAGGAAACAAATCATGAATGATTGAACTACAAAAAAAATCTTCCAAAGAATTTCTGAGTAATTTACTTAAGAATGAGGTTTCTACATTTATTGATTATGTTATCATTTGTGTACTGCAACAATGTTGTGAATTTTATATTTGAAAAAAAGAAATGAATCAAATCTAATAGACCTACCTGGTTACTTTACTACCATTGACAAATATAAACAACAGATCTTTGTATGCCATTTCTGAGTATTGAGGGATGCCTATGTATATCTGGATACTATAAATTTGTAACTATCAATTCCTGCCAACCTAGATTTTAAACTATCTCTTACGAGCTTCTACAACCAAGCCACACATTAGCTCTATTTGCTACAAGGTTAGCAAGATATACAATTTAGTCTTGCTCCCATCATTGAACATATATCAACTTGAAACAGTATATAATAAATAATCTACAAAATATAAAGGGAAGAATAAAGATATGAGTAGGAAATTGGAAGAGAATTTCATAATAGAAAGGTTCAGAATATCAAGTTTACCTTGTATGTCTTCTTTGTTTCAGCTGATGTTAGTGTTGCCTCGCATGACTGCTTCTGGCTAATTTTAGGTGTCGTGGGGTTGGAAGGTTCGTTTTTTTTTTTTTTGAATCGGCTAATACTATTCTCGACAAAGTGTACAAAAACTGTACCGCTCGCGGAAAAAACGGAAAGATAGAAATGTACAAAAAGTGCCGCAAATATACGGGACACCAAAAGCCACCTCCCCAAATAGAAAACAGCACACTAAAAGCCCAAAATAGGAAATTATGATGCTAATACATGCAGCACAGGAAAAGGGAAAACAACAACACAGAACAGCCCTTAAGCACTGCCTATACAATTGATCCTATGTACTTCATCACTGCATACCGAAGCCTCAAAACCATCCAGCTAGAACTGTGCATCTGTAATATGCGCTCCTAAAAACTCACAGCCGGTACACAAGCCCAAAAGCACCGCCAGTTACTTCACGTGAGAAGAAAATCTCGACAGACTCACCAGTACTGTCACTACACCCCAATTAGCTACTTCCTCGATAGACATTCTTGAGGATTCCAATTCCATTCATAAAATAAACATGCTTGTATATTCAGCCTACACAAACTCCACCGCCATGAATTAACCACAATTTCCGCCAAAAGATCATCCACATGTTTCACCTCATTACGAAAAATCAAATGATTCCTCGCTTGCCAAATAGCCCAAATAGTTGCATGCCAAATGATCCACAAACCTTTCAAATTATCTACTTCCTCTAAATTAACCACAATTGGTAATTTACCTAAAAAAGGAGTGAGAAAACATAGTTTAAGGTTGGATAAAACTGGCAAACAAGAAAGTTAGAACAGAAAAGAATCACGAAATTTTCTTTCTTCGTGGCCGATGCCATTTTTGCTTCTAGTTGTTGGTCTACTGGCACGAGGAAACACCACGCTGATGGGATTGAGGTCTTGAGTGGAATAACAACGCATTTCGCGAGGAACTGGAAGCTTGTAGGATGAGGAAATATTGTAAATTTTCTTGGCTTCCCCTCAGTGGTAAGCCAATCACAATGAACTGGAAGCTTGTAATCAGCAAAATAAATAAACGCAATTCTATAGTAATAACTTGTGTTTTGTGTGACGAGTTTGTAGAATCGTTGACTTACCTATTTTTACATTGCTTAGTAGCGTCCAAAGTGTGGAGAATGATAATGAGTTCTCTCGGTATCAATTTCATCATTCCTCATAATTTGTTTGTTCATTTAGAGTGTTGGAGAGGGGAAATTGTTGATAAGAAATTGAAGAAGGGGTTTATGTTAATATGGCATGCGACTATTTGGGTGATGTGGAAGACTAGAAAGGAAAGGATTTTCAAAAATGTTGTAAAAGAGGTGGGGGAAATGGTGGAGGATATTAAGTTATTATGGTGGAATTGCAACTATTTTGTTTATGGGGTTGTTAGTGGCAGCTTATTGTTTTTGAGGTGCTTGGTGTTCCGTTTTATATACAGCGTCATTTTTGTATTGTGTTTTCAGTTGTGGCTAGTTCCGCGCATCCGGTCTATGCTTTAATAATATTTTGCATGTTCTAAAAAAAAACAATAAAATCACATCAATAAACTTAATTGCCTAGAGCAAAAGAAAGGAGTGATCAAGAGCAAAGTAGTCTCAAGCAACAACAAATAAACTTAGATATAAGTATGAACCAACACCACAAGCATAACCAAAACAATATAAAGATAAGAAAGAAGAGAGGAAATAACACACCATTGTTTGTTTATCAAGTTCAGATAAATTTATCCTACATCTGAGGGAGAGCAACTCTCTAATCCTGATCCAAAGAGGTTAGAAGAAATTAATTTACATGCTCACAAAGAACATATTCTAATTCCTACCCATTTTTTCAATTCACTCAAACCCACCATAAATCCTAGAAACCACCACCAATCCACCTATTTTAGCATGTTGTGCCTCTGTACGACCTTATTTTTTTCCCTTATCGTTTCTATCATGGTCAAATTCTTTTTCATTTTTTTCCTTTATTTAATTACCTTTCTCTCTTTTCATGAAGGGAGGAACAAAAACCCCATTACATGAAATCATTACCATCCTATCTTTTTTTAGCGAGTTGTGCATCCATCTGATCTTAGCTATGTCTATATATCACTGATGCAGAGAGTCTCACATTTAAGGGAGAGATGCTAATGTGTCAAATGTGACTTAGAGTTTCACATTGGATGTAAATATAGATAATGAGCAACATATAACTGAGATGACCAATATACCTAATATTTTGATTTTTTCTGGGATATGACAATGGAAAAATAAATATGTTAAATTGACCTAACAAAATACATGTTTATTTAACATTTTAAGTCAAGATGTGGTATAAATCTCATTTGTGTGGTTGCTCTTATCATAATGTGATAATCTAACTCATTGTCCCGAAAGTCTAAACATTATGATTAACAATTTTGTTAGTGTTTTGATGTCATTTTTTTAATTTCTTATCTTAAAATTTAGTTCTTTGATGTCATTTTCTTTCATGCTATTTTGTTATTCGGTCTCTATTATTTTAAATTTCAATACATTTGGTGTTTGATTGAATGTAAAAATGGAAAAATACATGTGTTAGGTTGAGTTGACGAAATATATGTTTATTAGACATTATAAAATGATGTATCTTTTTGTAATTGGGTGTAATTTTTTGGTAAAATAATTGGCCAAAAATCTCCAACTCCTTCAACAAACTCATCAAATGACCAGCAACTCATTATATTTTTTATACTGTCATAGACAAACACAACCCTTATTTTTTTTTCCTTTATCTTTTCTATCATGTTCAAATCCCTTTTTTCATCTTTTTTTGTTTTCTAATTTCCTTTCTCTCTTTTCTTAAAACAAATGAACAAAAATCTTCTTGTATGAAACCACCACAAATCCATCTTTTTTAGCATGTTGTGTATCTTATTGACCTTATTTAGATGTATCATGTGTGAGCTAAGTGAGATGATCAATATATGTAATTAATTATGGTTTTGGTTGAGTGTGTGTTGTCAATCTCATTGTGGTTTCTCTTAGCATAATTTGATTATCCAACTCGTTGAGTCCCACCCCACCCACATGCCGAAGTCCCAACATTATGTTGAAATGTTTTTGTTTTTTTGGATGTTATTTCCATAATTGTTTTATTTTAAATTTTAGCTATTGAATGTCATTCGTTTTGATACTATTTTTTTATTCAACCTTTATTATTTCAAATTCCTTCATTTTTATTCTTTGGTGGGATTAGATAATGACAAAATATACATGTGTTATGATGAGTTAACAAAATACATGTGGTATCAATGACACTTATGTGTTTGTCTTAGCCTAATATGATAATTTAATCTCTTGTAGGCTCCCTCGCCCACCGAAGTCATGACATTATGCTTAACTATTTTATTAGTATTTGGATGTTAATTGTATAATTTTTTTATCTTCCAATTTAATTTTTGGATGTCAATTCTTTATTTTCAACTTGTATTATATATAATTCCTACACATTTTTTCTTTGATAAAATAATTATGCAAACATCTCCACCTCCTTCAACAAACCCATATAATTATCAGCAACTCAATCTATATTGTTTTTACACTCACGAACAAATTAACCACGCCATCCTTAGCTCGGAGATTTCTTTTCTTAATCTAGCTTCGACTCACATAAATAATATTGATACGTGTGTTTTTTTTAATAAGATTTATTGAGTCATTTGCCAAATTTACATGTTAGTCTCTGCACACAAGGACATATATTGAGTTGTTAACAAAACTAAAACAGATAAATTTTGACTATCAATTTATGGGTATGAAGTTACTTTGAAATTTTGAATTGATTGATTTGTGTTTTAAGAATTCAAGTTGAAAATATACCAAAACAGATAAATTTAGCTTTATTGGTGGAGTGATATCAATTTCCATTTATTTTCATATTTGAAATTTTGAATTTATATATATTGACATTCATTGCATTGATTGTAAAATCTCACCTAAAAAATAAATTGATTCTCCTATTAAAATAGTTTACCATATATTAAAGATTATCCTAAATTAAATTAGTGATATATATTTTTTTAATTACGTTTGGTTTGCAAAACGGTAAATACTTGACATAACAGTACAAGACATAACAACACAACACAAGGCAGAACAACCCAAATTTTTATGACATTGAATAATTTTTTGTTTTATACGATTTTTGGGGGACGAAATGCTATTTTGGTATTAAAAACAACTTGTGAGCCGTTTCTAAAAAATCCTCTTCACGAGTCAATTGTTAGTGATGGTGGATGCGAACTCGGATATGAACCATATCCGGATCTAGATCTGCGTTGTTTTATGAATTGGCAACCAAGGGAGATGTTTCGGTTGGTGATGTTAGAGTGGCAGTGTTGTTAGTGTGCTACTGTTTTTTGTGAAGTTTCGAATGGAGGTGATGCAAGGAGTGTGCTGCTGTTTTGGATGATGTTCAAGTGGTGGTGATGCAGTCTGTGTTTGGTGATCTCATATCTAAGGTCATAATTTATTGAGTTGATGGTTATTTGGTGGTTGTTGGTGATGGGTATCACAAGTGGTGGTTGGTGTTGAGTTGGGAGGCGAAGTTCACTATCTCTTTCTTGTGTGGTGGTGAGTTCGTGGGTGTGGCAATGATGATGATGAGGAGCTTGTGGGTTGTGTTGTGTTGGGGGTTTTGTGATTGTCTTCTTTGTGGGTGCTGAGTTTGCGGTTGTTGGAAAAACACATGTGTGTTTGGTGCTTTTGTGTGGTGGTTGTTTCCTTCCGATCCAGATCTATGTGGAGGAGGTGATGGTGGTGATGTAGGCCACAGTTTTGGTGGTGTGAGGAAGGGCCGGTGGGTCTTGAACTGTTAGGTTCAATCAGAACCTTTCTCACCCGGTTCGGGTACTCTGTTATCTGGTGGTTTGTCGACGTGGATCGATGGTGGTGCTGCTGTGAAGGTGGATTTTGTTGTTGCGCTGGTTGTT
Organism: Medicago truncatula; assembly: GCF_003473485.1. Classification (NCBI taxonomy): domain Eukaryota; kingdom Viridiplantae; phylum Streptophyta; class Magnoliopsida; order Fabales; family Fabaceae; genus Medicago; species Medicago truncatula. The sequence continues at coordinate 35,390,042 of NC_053049.1, forward strand.
GTTATTGTTGCAAAGGCGGATTCGTGGTGGTTGTTGTTGTTTCAATCGTTATAGTTACCGGTTGTTTTTCAAATGTTGTTTGGTTGCTGTGTTGGTTCTTGACGTTGCTGTTTGAGGGTGGTATAGCTTGTGACGTTGGTTGATGGTTTTTTTTTTATGTATGTTTGGGGGAGGGTTTTGGTACAACTTTTGTTTTCTTTGTATGTTACTTTACGACTCCTAGTCTAGCATTCCTTGTGATTTTAATAAATTTCATTTTAGCTTCTTAAAAAAAAATATATATAATATAAAGTAGATATCTCATTTATTCAAGTAGGACACCATAATAAATTTTACACAATTTGAGATTAGTTAAGTAAAAGAAATGACATTATACACCTCAAAATGAAATGATGTTGCTTTTAAAAATCAAAGAGAAGAATTTCAATTTTGATTGTCAATGATTTTATTCAAACCATGCGATCGTTCAAATCTTGAGTATATTGTTTCTCTCTTTTGATTACACCACAAATCTGCATATTATACAACAACATAATAGCAATTAAAATTGAAAATTATGTATTGACTTGATAAACATTACAACACCCATAAATAAGATTTGTCAAAAAAAAAAAAATACACCAAATAATTTTAAAGGATTTAATTAGTTTATAATTACAACCAAAACAACATTAACGAAAAATACAAAAAAAAAAATAAACAAAATCAATAGCACAAAAATGGATGGAAATAGTGTGCAAGAAAAAGAGAAATTGGTAGAAGCAAGATCAATATCCTGTGAAAAATGTTTACAATGGGATGTTATATATATATATATATATATATATATATATATATATATATATATATATATAACCATTTCCACTTATTAAGAAAACCAACCAGGTCATCTAAGCTCTCTCTCCCCCTCTTTCTTTTGTGAGCCGTCAGCTGAAACTCCTAATTTCTTCTTCTTTATCCACCAAAGAGGGGTGGTTTAGGGTCAATCTTTGCCCCTAAATCACCGCTCTAAATCGTTTTTCTCCTTCCTTTTTATTTAAATAAGTGATTTTCACATCGAATTAGGTTTTTCTTTTGTGATTTCGTCGTCTTAGTGCAACAATGTTTTGTTTGTCGTCTTTGTGCGACCTTGTTTGTTTTTTCCCTCTTGTTTAGGTGTTTGTTCGGTTCAGATTAACTTCGATCCAGTGTGGATCCAATCAATGACTTTGGCGTCATCAACGTTGCAGATCTGGAGGCATTGCTATTCCAGATATTTTAATATAGTCATGTTTGTAGGCTTATGTACTATGTCGTTTTGTGCTATTAACATGGATGTTGTGAGTTTGTTCAGAGATTCATCCTTTTTGTTTTTAGTGAATTTGTATTGCATTGATGTACTCTATCAATGTGCATGAATGTCCTTTGTTTTGTGTCAAATAAAATAAAATAAGGTCGTAAGGACAATAGAGATATGATGAAAAAGACCCAATCAAAGGAAATCAATAATTAAAGTTCCGATTACGAAAATGAGACAATTGATATTCGATTAAATGTTTATGTGATTTTGTTATTTTTTTTTTCTTCTGGGAGGAATCTTTATATAATAAATAAAATGAGACTAATCATTGCATCATATAATAATTAATAATTTTGTCAAAAATAAAATAATTAATAATTAATAAAATAAATATTAGGATATGACATATTTTTAGGATCTAATTTTTTTTTATCAAAATAAATAGACCAGAAATCATTTGAATCAATTAAATTCTAGGAAAAAAATAAAATGGTCATTGAAAAGCATTATGGCATATGTTTTTTTAGACAAAATAAATTAAATAATTAAGTACAAATATCAATTATACTCTTTAACCTCTTGTAAAAAAAAAATATACTCTTTAACCATGTATTACATAACGCATATTTAGCCCATATATTATACTCTTTCCAATATAGGTAATATTTATCAAAGACTTTTTTTTTATTGGTGTGTACGTTTTTTCCTACAGTTCCTTAATTAATTATAATTCAATATCTTCCATGTAAGAGTCTATTTAACCCCTTCACCACTACTATCTCCCTTCACAAATCACCATAGCAAAATATCTTCTTAAGGGTATTCAAAAGAGAAGAATTTGCTTCCTCTTGTATCAAACATGCAAGTCCTAATCTCTTGTGTTTTGATTCTTGGTTTTGCTTCACCTTGTCTATGTGGGAGGTGGATTAATGTAGCTAAAACAAACAATAATATATTCAATGTGATTGCTTATGGTGCTCGTGGTGATGGCATATCTGATGATACACAAGTATGTATATGTGTTTATCTTCTCTCATTTTAACACACACAAATGCACACTTCATTGGAAACTTTAATGTATAATGATTTGTGTGATCTTCACAATATTTTTATATTTCGAATTGAATGTAGGCATTTTTACGTGCATGGAATCATACATGTGGAGCAGAAGGGACATCAACACTAGTTATTCCACCAAAAAAATTATACTTTGTGAACAACTTAGAATTCAGAGGTGCTTGCAAGGCCACAAGTATTCTCATTCAGGTCCATATATACTTTAAGTCCATACATATCGTATTTTTTAGAACCATTTGATTAAAGTTAATTACTAATTATTTGAAATATAACTCGTTTTGGTTGATTAGAGTGGTGTTGACTTGAGACGTTGAAGTGTTCTTATTTTAAGATCTTATGTTTGATTCATCTTATGTCAATTTCGATGGATCAGTTCATACATAACTTAGATCCGACTTTAAATATGGCCCCCCACAAATGAACAGTGAGATTGAAACCCTCAAGTCAAGCCAAGATACCTATTTATTTTTTTAAGGAACTAGAAATTATTTCTATTCTTCTCATAATTTCAAATAAATATCAGTGATATTTAGAATTAATAGTGTCATATGAATCATTAATTCAAATTGTGTTACATTCTAGTGTTCGTAGGAATCCTATTTGTTAGTGTACCTAGTACACTTTTGATGCTTATTTTGATCATTAATAATTTTTTCCTCATTAGAAAAAAAATCTTCAAATTGAATATTCTAAAGAAAAAAAATCTATAAAATATGATAGAGGCCATTGAAAACAATTAAATATTTTTATACAAAAAATATTAAAATAGAATGAAATCAAACTTACAATAAATATTGTCAAGTATTATTTAAAGATGATTTTAATGTTTTTTTTTTTTTGTAGATAGACGAAATGACAAAGCCATTATAAACTCACACACACACACAAGTGGAGGTACTGGGGTTCGAACCCCGGTCATGGCATCCAGCCTAACAATTTCGGCATTTTGCCAATTGAGTTAGGACTTGTGTATGATTTTAATGTATTATTACTTCTTATGCTTATTCATATGGTAACAAATTATAACGACATTTGATACGTTGAGACGCAAATTAAAATCTACAACAACATATTCTTTATAATTAGTGTGTGAATTTTACGGTTAGACTCTTTAAAATTAAAATGAAATCATGCTATGAGATTTCTCATTTTAGTAATTAAGCATGTCTAACTAACATTTTTATTTATTTATTAACTTATTTATTTTGCACTCTCATGCATTGCAGCTTAAAGGAAAAATAGTTGCCCCTCCTAAGAAAGCATTTAAGGATGCCTCATATTGGATTAGATCCAATATGTAAATGGTCTCACAATTGATGGCACACGCAGAGGAAGAATTAACGGCCATGGTTCTACTTGGTGGCAATGCAAAAGTTGCCCTAGACCTAGAGTATGATTATTCTACATGTTGTGCTACAAATACATTTTACAACTAAGAAATTTTAATTGAAGTATATTGTAGTCAATCAAGAGATTTGCTGTAAATTATTTTGTAAAAACAATACTTTTTTAAAATAATCACTTTTAAATAAATTATATTAGTTTAGAATTCAATTAAAATGACAACCTGCTTTGAGTATTTTTTTTATAGGGATAGATGATGATAAAACCTACTTTGAGTTGCTTCTGAACAATATGATCAATTAAATTTATTGGATAGATGATGATAAAACGTTAAGGAATACTAATTTAAGGTTTAAATGTGTCATTGGTCCCTGCACTTTCATCAGATTTTGGCATTGGTCTCTGCACTTTTTTTGTTTGGCATTGATCCCTGCACTTTGTAAAAATATTGGTATTGGTCCCTCTGCTAACTTTCTGTTTAAAAAAAAAAACACAAAACTAACGGAGTGCCACGTGGCCCAATCATTTCACGCCATGTGGCACCAATATCAATATTTTTACAAAGTGCAGGGACCAATACTAATAGTTTTGTGTTTTTTTTTAAAGAATATTAACAGAGGAATCAATGCCAATATTTTTACAAAGTGCATGGATCAATTCCAAACAAAAGAAGTGTAGGGACCAATGTCAAAATCTGATGAAAGTGCAGGGACTAAAGGCATATTTAAGCTATATTTTAATATTGTACATAGACCTTGTTTTGATTGAGCTTATGAAGAATAGCTTATGCAAAAATAAATAAGCTTTTATATTAATTCATAAGTTTTCACTAAGAAAATTTTATCTTCATAAGTTGTTTTTTCATAAACTACATAAACAAGCTTATAAATAACAAATAAAAGCATATTTATTCGCATAAGCTGTTTTGCATAAGCTCAAAATAAACTTAATTCAAACAGAGCCTTAAACAGACAAATTATTTTTTACATTGTATAGCACCTTAAAAAACTATTTTCCCCCAACAAATAGATTTGCATTCTCAAATAACTGATATAAATTTTAAGTGATTGTATATCATATTACTTTTATGTTGATGGTGCAGATATTATCTTTCTATGCCTGCAATGATCTTAGTGTTCGTAACGTGAGAATCACTAATAGCCCAGGAGCTCATGGAACCATAAATGGTTGCAACCGTGCAAAAATCTCCAATTTAGATGTTCAATCTCCTTCACATAGTCCCAACACCGATGGATTTGACATTTCTTCTTCCAAGAATATCTTGATAGAAGATTCCACTATTCGAACAGGTAATAAAGTTTATTTTTATCTTATAAACCTTAATTTAAGTATTTTGAGATGAGTTTAATATATATGTGCAATTTTAAAATGAGTTGGTTTTCTTATAAATAGGTGATGATTGTATTGCCATCAATGGTGGCTCCTCTTATATCTCTGTATCTCGTTTTAGAGCTGTTAAAACGGGCGGCTCGGCCCTAACGGGCTTTAGGCTTTATCGGGCTGGGACAAAAAGTCCGGTTAGAAAACGGGCTTGAAATATACTACCCGAGCTCGGCCCTACACGGGCCGCGAGCTAACGGGCCGGCCCGTATTAAAAATTACATTTTTTTTATATAAAAAAAGTACTATAAAATACTCCTATAGATTTTTTTATAAATAAATTTTTAATATGTTTAAATAATGTCTAGCACAAAAATAAATTGTAAACGTTTTCGTACACTAGTTGTAAACTAAAACGGCGAGAAAAACAATTTAAAATAAATTAGATATGTTATGGTTATAGATATTTACTTCCCTAAAAAAAATTATAAATATTTATATATTTGATCTTTAAAATTATAAATAACGAAACGAGTAAATATAATTTTATATTACATTCATATGTGTTAATTCATTGAATTTTCACTTTTATTTTTTACTTTGATAATCAACTAAATAAAGAATTATTTGAAAAATATATATAATTTATAGGATTTTTTGTTATGCGGGCTGTTTAGGGCTAAAAAGTCCTATTAAAATTCGAGCTCAATATTTAAGGCCCAAACCCTATAATTAATCGAGCTAAACGGGCCGGTCCATAAGGCCCGACCCGTTTTGACAGCTCTACTCGGGTTCGGGTTGCATGTGGACCAGGCCATGGGATAAGGTTATTCCATTTAATTGTATAACTCATATTTCCTTGAGATAATATTTATAAAAAGAAAATAGAGATTATATATATGCAGTATGATATTGTTATTATTTCAATATATTTGAGAAATCTTATAAAATGTGTGTATTAAACAGTATTGGGAGCCTTGGTAAAGGAAATTCTTATGAGACGGTTGAAGAAGTTAATGTACCAAACTGCAGCTTCACTAATACTACAAATGGAGCAAGAATCAAAACATTTCCTGTGAGTAACTAATATCTGGGTGAAAATTTATTATAATTCAGCAACTTATTTCTTCAGCTCAAATCATATAATTATGTAAATTTGAAACTAGTAAAATAAATTAATCATATTACATACATTAATACATTGACTCGTACATGTAAATTAGTAAATAACTGCAAATAAAATATACTTTAGGCACTAACTGAAAATAGTGATATTTTATAAACTTTTAGGCACTAATTGAAAATAGTGATATTTTAGAAACTAAATTGATTGTTTATTCTCAATTCCATATAACTACATGCTCTAGATGTCTCCTCTAAAACACAATAGGTTCAAATTTTAACACTAACATGACAATAACTTTTAAAACACCGGGGTTTTAAATTCCAATTCTAACTCAAGGGGTTCAAATTCTATCCATAATCATCTCTCATGTATGGATTTTCTCTTTGTAGGGTGGATCGGGTTATGCAAAAAAGATTACTTTTGAGCAAATTCAACTTACAAATGTTAAGAACACAATAATTATAGATCAACACTACGGCGGTAAAGTAGCAACGGTACATATTTTACTCTAAATTCATATATATATATATATATTGTCATTTCATATATGTGTTTTCCTATTTGAGGTAATAATATATCATAATTATGTTTTGAATTATGTGGGAATTATTAGGAATCGGCCGTGCAAGTGAGTTATGTGACATATCGTGGGTTTAAAGGATAGTATGCCGGTGATTTAGCCATTAATCTGGATTGTATGAGTTGTTTCAATGTTGTATTGGATCAAGTTTACATTTTCTCTTCTCAAGAGAAAAAAGAGTTTCATTCCTTTTGCAAAAACTTTCATGGAACAATTGGCTCCACTATTCCAAGAGTCTATTGCAAATAAAACGTTTGAATAATTAATTAGTTGCCATAGTAAAAAGTTATGTCATAATTGTATCACATATCAAGCTTCAATGATAGTTGTAAAAATTTATCAAGTTGCAATGTAATATACCATTTCTAATCAAATAAGCTTCAATGAACAATTTGATTGTATTTGGTAAAGATGCGTCTCTAGGACAAAGCTTCAAATTACATCAAAATAGAGAATGTATTCCATATATAAACGGCCGGTGTGATGTGGTAAAATAAAGAAGAGTGAAGATCAAATTTAATCCTTCATAATTTTTAATAGGTCGACAGATAATAAACTCAAACTAGTTTCTAACACTTTTATATCGAGGACAAATTGTTCACTTTTTCACTATGAATAATTTGTCTTTAACAACGGTGAAAAAAGTACAACATCTGCAAGTCAAACACAATCACCAAACTCAGTTCATTCACGTTTGCAGTAAATGGAAGCAAAGAGTTCAATCTTTTTTTAACCAAATGAAGCACAGAAAATTCCAAAAACACATGAATAATAAGATAAACATAACACATGAATAATAATAGTATATATCAAAATGATGATGACTACACATTGACGCAACACCACATGATAAGAACAACAATGTAACCAACCTTTCACAATTATTTTCCATTATTATTAACTCACTCTTCTTCTATTACACAGCTCAGCAACATCACGTTCCAAAAATCTTCTCTGAGACATTTTCACAAACACCTTTTGGGTTAAGAAGATGAGTTTCAGAGAAGAGAGTGGTGATGGAAGGGATCTTCAGAAACCGTTTCTTCATACGGGTAGTTGGTATAAAATGGGTTCAAGACAATCTAGTGTTATGGGTTCAACTACTTCTGTTATGCGGGATTCAGTTTCGGTTCTATTTTGTGTTCTTATTGCTGCTTTGGGTCCAATTCAATTTGGCTTCACGGTCTGTTTAGTTCAATTCATTCCCAATTTTGTCGGAATCAAGTGAAAAAAAGTTACTGATTTTGTGTTTTTTTTTTTTTTTTTTGGAAAGTGTGGATATTCTTCTCCGACGCAACAAGCTATAATCAATGATCTCAAGCTCTCTGTTTCAGAGGTTTTGTTTGTTTTTGTGCTTTATGGGTTTTAGTGGAAAGTAATTTTTCATTCTGATATGCCTGATCCCTTTCAAGTAGAATTGACTCTGACATGTTTGGTTGCTTTCCAGTAGAATTGATTTTGCCTCAATAGTTGATTCTACTTGAAGCTAGGATTTGTAGCTTTTGATTATAGAATTCATTTTTACACACAAATTTATAGTTCAACTCACTTTTACATGAATGTATCCAAACACAAATCACTTTGCCTTCAACTCAATTTTAGTAAGAATCAATTTTACATAATCAATTCCCTCAAAATCAATTATTGTTACCGCAGAACCAATGATTGTTGGTGTTTACTTACTTATGTTGTTGATATTGGATAGTTTTCTCTGTTTGGATCTTTATCCAATGTGGGTGCTATGGTGGGAGCTATAGCAAGTGGTCAGATAGCAGAATATGTCGGGCGCAAAGGGGTAAATTTTTCCTATTTGTTGGCAGTATTTGTTTGTTTCGAACTCATTCTGATATCCTGATAAGTGATTTTGCTGGTTTTTTTAATTGCTGTTTGAATGTTGCAGTCATTGATGATTGCTTCGATTCCCAATATAATAGGGTGGCTCGCCATTTCTTTTGCCAAAGTAAGTAGTACTGTTTCCAGGTGTCATCAGTGGTTTTGTTTTTATATGCTATGGTGGTTAGTTTGTATGTGTTGATCAGGGATTTTGTCTGATATGATCTGTTGGTTTTATAGGACTCTTCCTTTTTGTTTATGGGGAGACTGTTGGAAGGTTTTGGCGTTGGGATTATCTCTTATGTGGTAAAATTTGATCGCGTTTAGATATTTTTATTTCTTGAGCCTGTTTGCACGGTTGCTGATTGTTGAGTTTAAGCTGTCTGTGTAATGCCTTTTCCCCCTTTTTAGGTGCCTGTTTATATTGCTGAGATAGCACCTGAGAACATGAGAGGTAGCCTTGGATCGGTGAATCAGGTTGAAAAAATTGTTTCTGAATCTCAAGTCTTTTCTTTCCATTTTCTATATTAATTAAAGGGCGTGCCGGCGTGGAGGTATTGAATTTGGAATCTAATATTTATGTAATTTTTCTGGCTCAGCTCTCTGTTACAATCGGAATAATGCTTGCTTATCTGTTGGGCCTATTTGCCAACTGGAGGGTGCTTGCAATCCTAGGTAAAGTCCTAGTGATTTACTTGGCTAAGTTTTTGTTAATAGACAAATTGAACTCGTAGTGACCTTGTGGTAACACGTTTCATTAAGTTTTCGTATAAGCATATACAACAAAAATGCTTGGAGTATGCGTGTGTTCAGAGGAGGATCCAAATTTATTTATAGAATAAAACAGGGTCAGCCTGAGGGGAATAGTAAATACGTTTGGGTATAATTTGTGTATTTGACACCTTGTCCATAAAGTAAATTCCAAGTTGTACAGTAGTTTAGCTTTAATCTTTCGAAAAATTAATATGTACAACATATTTATGCCTTTTGTTCTATTACAGGAATTTTGCCTTGTACAGTATTAATACCCGGATTGTTTTTCATACCAGAATCTCCTAGATGGTTGGTATGGATCAAATGTTCTGCATTGTTCTGATTGAATTTTTGTACCTTTCTTCTTTGTTAATACACATATTCCCTCCAGAAACGGGATGGCAAAACACTACTCTTTCTAATTTTCTTTCTTCTTTTCTATTTTTCATTGGGCCGATGGGGAACTGTAGGCCAAGATGGGGATGATGGAGGAGTTTGAGACTTCATTGCAAGTGTTAAGGGGATTCGACACAGATATATCTGTTGAAGTACATGAAATTAAGGTATATGGCATAATTTCCTATTGTTGTATGGCTACCTTTTGCTAACCAAGTAAAATATAGAACAGTAAGCATACTGTGCACTTGATAGTATAATTTTAGAATGTGCATGTAAAAAAACATGCAATCCTAACTACTTTGCTTTTTCTAGAAAGCTGTGGCATCAAATGGAAAAAGAGCTACAATCCGGTTTGCAGATCTCCAAAGGAAAAGATATTGGTTTCCTTTATCGGTATAATGCATTCCCTTGATTCTGATTTCACGCAATCTTTCTTCCCAAGCTTGTCCTTGTGTAATTTATCTGAAAAGTCAAACATAGATTTTGACTAATTGAGTACCTGCAGGTAGGAATTGGATTACTTGTACTTCAGCAATTGAGTGGTATCAATGGAGTTTTGTTCTATTCAACTAGCATCTTTGCAAATGCAGGTTATCATTGAATTTTTTAGAATTTTAAAATACTATTTATATTTTTCATATTGAGTTGAGGGGAGGATGAGAGAACAGGGAAACGTAGGTGATAGTAGTTTAAAACCTTCAAATACTTTAAATAACCATGTGTAGCATAATACAACATGGTTTGAGATGTTAGAGATACATTGGAAAATTTATGTTTAATAGGCATAAACCTCCACTTATTTGTTGTGTTTCCATGTTATGGTTAGAATATATAAAAAGATATCTCAATATATCAATATTGTATCTTTATTGTATTTTAGAGCATCTTTGGTGATCTCTTGGGATTGTTTTCTATATTTACTTATTTGATTATAGTACAAGTTTGAACAGGGATTAGTGTTTTTTTTTTGAAGAAAGGGATTAGTGTTTTGTTCTTTTTAACACATTCAACACATAACCTCACATCAATTAAATACCTATATAGTCTCTCTCTCCATTTTTACTAAAATCCCTATAGTTGTTGCAACATGGTATTTGAGCTGCCATTGTGGAGGTTAGATAATTAGTCTTCATACCTTTAATCATCCAATTAAGAAGACATCCTATGTTAAAAATCTTTGATCAGGGTTGGTTTACATGTTTCTCTATTTAATTTCTTATTTAATTAGGATTAAGAATATAGTTTAAGTATAAACAGGAATGAGTGTTGTCTTTTGTAACACACCAACAAGTTTCAAATCAAGTCAGTTTTAAGTTGAGTATTTTGGTCCATTTGACTTGCTAAATAGTGAATAACTAAAGCAGGATACGAAATATTGTTCCATGTTTGATTTGTTTCTAAAATAGTCATGGGAATATGAAATCTAGAGGTGAGGTACAAGACAGAACTCTATAAATTTTATCACGTCACAAACTATGGGATAACTTTTTGTCCCAAGAACTACTTGACAAGACGAAGTATCCATCTTCTTCTACTCAGCAACCATTCTCCTCTTCCCCCTCCCCTATAGTAGAAAAGGTGGCAGAAAACATGCTTAGGTGATTTGGACATGTAGAAAGAAAATCTATAGATTCTGTAGTAAGGAGACTAGATCAGATGGAGGATAGTCATATCACTAGAGGCAGAGGAAGACCTAAAAAAACTATCAGAGAAACTATTAGGAAAGATTTTGAAATTAATGAGTTGGACGAAATATGGTGTATGATAGAACATTATGGCATAATTTGATCCATGTAGCCGACCCCACTTAGTGGGAAAAGCCTTGGTTGTTGATGTTGTTGTATTAGAATTAGAATAACGGCCATCCCGCTCTCCACTACTGTTAAATGTTGTTGGAAATTCCGCCTTAATTGCGGTCCGCCCCTAGTCGCCTAAATTGCGACCTTTGGTTAGCCTTCATTGCAGCCTCCAACACCTTCATTGGCTTTGAGGGGGTGGATTTAGTCCCACATCGGATAGATATCATTCTTGAGAAGAGTTTATAAAGAGGAGGCACTCCTCACCTTACAAGCCGGTTTTGTAAGGATGAGTTAGGCCCCAAATTTCAACAAATGTGTAGTATTTTTTTTCCCCAAAAGAAAATGTGTATTATGTTATATATTATATAATTACATACGATAATATTAGTAGGAAATAAATAATGTATAGTACAAAGACTATTGTAGTAAATTTCATGAAATTTTTTTGTTTGTGTTGTGAAGTGATCACCAAACTGTGTACTTGATAAAATCTTGTGTTGTGCGTCTGTGCGTCAAATGTGCCCTTAGTCTATAATCTCTATTCTCTGTATAATTTCAATGACTTTAGCTGGGTTTTTTATTCTAATGATGTGCTGTAGGTTTTTACCAAAAGGAATGTAAAGGACTACTTCCGTTCTGTTTTTACTATATATATTTCTTTCAGTGGTTTGGGTTAGAAACTAAAATGAGGTTTTAGATGACAGCCATAATACCCTCCTAGATCTAACTATTTGACTTCTATATTGTAACAGGAATTTCATCCAGCAATGCTGCTACCGTTGGACTTGGAGCAATTCAGGTTGCAAAATAAAGCCTGCACTACAAATTAGGTTTCATGTGAATTTATAAAGATACTATAGTGAATTCAATTCTCATAATCAGTATTCTTTTCCAGGTCATAGCTACTGGAGTAGCTACTTGGTTGGTGGACAAAAGTGGGCGGAGGGTGCTCCTAATAGTAAGTATGAAGTATCTTTCATTACTTCATTATACTGCAAGAAGCAAATGGAATTTAATATTTGAGATCCATTATAACTTTGCAGATATCCTCGTCTTTAATGACAGCCAGCCTTCTCGTTGTATCCATAGCATTCTATCTGGAGGTTGGTACAAGTAATTATAGTTTTGCTTAATTCAATTTCCAGAACTTGGCTATCCTTTTGACACCTTTATTACATTGATACCAGGGAGTTGTAGAAAAGGATTCACAATATTTCAGCATTTTGGGAATAATATCTGTTGTTGGCCTTGTGGTATCTTTCTTGACTCCGTTGGATTTTTGTGTGAAAGTTTTCAGATTTTAGTAATCATCATCAATTTTATCCTCTTTTTTTGTTTTTGTTTTAAGGTTATGGTAATTGGGTTCTCTCTAGGACTTGGACCAATCCCTTGGCTTATAATGTCTGAGGTATGAAATACTTTAGTATTCAGAAGCTAATAATCTGAAGAAGGATCAACTAATTGTTGCACTATTTACAATTTTAGTCAATGCTTACAATTTTCATCAGTATTTTTTGTTGTGAGTGCACCATCCTGCTTTTGGCATTGAATTATGGTTGCAGAAGTCAAGTTAATTTGTGTTTATTGAACATATTGAAGTGTATGTAATTTCTCACTTGTTAATAATCCTTCACAGATACTTCCAGTGAATATAAAGGGTCTTGCTGGCAGTACAGCAACCATGGCTAATTGGCTAGTAGCGTGGATCATCACAATGACTGCAAACTTGCTTTTGACTTGGAGCAGTGGAGGTTTGTGTTTGGTTTTTTTTGTTGTTGTCATGATTCATGCATCTCTTGTATACTTGTCGATATAATGCTTTTTTCTTTTGGTTGTTTACAGGGACATTCTTAATCTACACAGTGGTAGCTGCTTTTACTGTTGTATTTACGTCACTATGGGTGCCTGAGACCAAGGGAAGAACATTGGAAGAAATACAGTTTTCCTTAAGATAGAGTATGTTTTGGGAGAGCATTCCGGCACGAAATTATGTGTGTATGATATCATGTATTTTTATAGTCCTGTGTATTCGTTAAGTTTTCTGTTTTCTGTAGCAAATGTAAGAAGGAACAATAATCAGTGCATTGCTTATTTTTTTTAATGTACAAGCTGCTGTGGGAAAAATATATAATAGTCAAAGAATGAGAAGGAAACTTGTTTTCTAGTCTTAGGATAGCCTCACAATTTGCCAAGTTCATTTGTATTACGAGTTACATTATGCCTCGGTTATTGGGAAGAAGGAAAGTGCTTGATGCACCCATAGATATGGGGCACTCCAAGTTAATAGAGTGAATAGGTTACAACATTGGTAGATGGTGCAATCTTGTTGCATTTTCTGTCTGTAATCCATATATATCAAATTAAGAAACTGTAATGATGAAATAAGAACTGTTTGAGTTAGTATGATATGATTATTTACATCACATGTTTTCAGTTGGTAGTTACTATACTTTCCTTCAATGGGAAGAAAGAAAGAAAAAAACAAGAAGAAAGAATGACTATCCTTCCGGTTGAATTTTCTTCTGAATTCTCATTAATTAACATGCTCATATCATGTTCAAATAATCCCAACCACACGACAGGATCTTGATCTGATTATAACAATGAAACATTAATTACATGCATCCTTTTTTGACGGGTGACAGTGGATATGGTCAAATGATATCATTTGATTTCCACATTTGTCGTATGTCCAAGTGACGCAGACAAATCTCTAGAACCACAAACTATAATAAGCATCTCAGATCCTGTTTGTTACTGCTTAATCACCTTAATTTTTTAATTAGTGTTTTCTACTAACACAACACCTTAATTAATTAATTCAAGGTTCAAACTCATCAACCAACAATAATTTGATCTTGTACATAGAGAGAGCAATGCCTATGGGGAAAGACTATGATGATGTTAGGAAGCCATTTGTCAATAACAACAACTTTTTTTTGAAAGATATCAATAACAACAATAATAATGCTGGATCTGGTTCTTTTTATATTGTGCTATGTGTTCTCATTGTAGCTTTGGGTCCTATCCAATTTGGTTTCACGGTGCTTAATCAATGCATTATTCCTTTTGGTTTATATACTACCATGCACATGCTTTTAATGATTAATTTATTTTGGATATACCTGTTTTTTATAATGTTTATCCATATAGTGTGGCTATTCTTCACCAACTGAAGCAGATATGATTCAAGATCTTAATCTCACAATTTCACAGGTATTATGGATTTTTCTTCAAAACTTGTTATAACTATAAAAGTATATTTTAAGTGAAGAACAACACCAAAAAAATAGTTTTAAAAAAATAACCTAAGTTTTGTCTCTTTCATATTTTTTTTCTTCTAACTAAGTTTGTTTTATATCACATTATTAGTAACGTTTTGAATTATCCCAACAGTTTTCATTGTTTGGTTCATTAGCCAACATTGGTGCAATGGTGGGAGCAACAGTCAGTGGTCAAATAGCAGGATACTTTGGGCGTAAGGGGGTATATTATACCATGATATGATCTAACATATTCACATTTTTTTGTTAATTTTGTTTAGAACTTCCTTTTGAATTTTTTTTTACTCATTTGAAAAAAATGCTAACAAGGTTTATTTTAACTTCAAATTTCTTATTATTATATTAGGATTAAATGCATTTTTAGTTTTTTTTTTTTTTCATTCATTTGTTCGTGATTTTAGTCTCCTCATTTCTAAATAAAAAAAATATATATGCTCCAATTTTCAAAATGTTTCTTCACTATTGAATTTAGGTTAACTAAAGAAGTACCCTTTCTTTTCAAAAAATGGAAGTGTTTTAGTTTCTTTTTTTTGAAGAAAAAATGGAAGTGTTTTAGTTGTATCATGTATTTCATCCGTATATATTCTCAACGTAAATAGTTTTTACACTATCGATTAATTATAACCTCCAGATCATAAAAATCAATTGTCTTTAAACATAACTATTTTTAAAATCACATATAAACAATTGTGATTTGTTGATAGTGTAAAACTTATACATAATGATATATTAAAATTAAACATACTTATTTACTCTGGGATTTTATTTATTTACAAACAAATGGAATCAAATTCTTCTTAAAATAAATCAAAATTTTCTTTTAGTCTCCTAAAACTTTAGGCATTATTATTTATCTTGGAAATTTTTTGATTTTGAAATGTATCTTTGTGGAATGTTAAATTGCAGTCACTAATAGTCGCAGCAGTCCCAAATATATTTGGATGGCTAGCCATTTCCATAGCCAAAGTAAGTACTAATAACATGTGTAGTTTTTTGTACCAAGAAAAACCATGTCTAGTTTTGTCAACATAAGGAAAAAAAAACGTAGTTTGTTACCATGAATGTGGTTTTCAACAAGCAAATTTCTTACTTCCTAATGACAAGTTATTTGTTTACTCCTTTTTCTAGGACTCGTCGCTTCTATATATGGGAAGGTTGTTGGAAGGTTTTGGAGTGGGGATAATATCTTATGTGGTAATCTTCATTTCCTATATCTTTTCATTTCTTCATTATATAATACTTAGCCTTATCATATTATATTCACTTTTATTTAACAGTTTTTTTATAGGAGAATTGTACGTGGTTAATTTGTTATAGGAGTATATTGTATATCACCAAAAAAAAGTTAGAGGAGTATAATGTGATTTGTTAATAGTAGAGATTGAGTCCGGAACCTCATGCATAATACTCATTCGGTGTTTATTCAACAAAAAAAACTCATTTAGTGTTTGTTAACTCATGTTACTATAAGCACATCAATTGATTTCTTGCTTTGCAAGCAATCATATAGTATAAATGGAAACTGAAAGAATAGAATGAAGCAATTAGAGAGAGAAGAGAGCTTGTTGTAACGTGGTTTACAACTTATATTTATACAAACATGACTTGTAGGTCAAGTTATTAGAGTTAACTAACCAAAGTCTAACAAATGCTTAACCAAAATTGAAAATCAGTTTTATAACTAACTTTTATTATTATTGATTAACTATCTAATAGTTACCAAGGCTATTTTGATTTTGATTTTTTGGTTTGTTTAGGTACCTGTCTATATAGCAGAAATATCACCGCGAACCATGAGGGGTAGCCTAGGATCTGTGAACCAGGTTGGTTTTATGTTGCTTTGAAACAGAGAATTACATCACATGCGTTCATTTTTATTATTATTCTCATTAATTTGATACGAATATTTTTTATGTTGTTTTCTTGTAGCTATCAGTTACAATTGGGATCATGCTGGCTTATTTGTTAGGCATGTTTTTCAAATGGAGAACGCTATCAATATTAGGTTAATTCTTTATCTTATATCGATTGAAGTTGTATCGAGGTTACATTGTAAGGTTGGATGTATATATATATATGCTTCGGACACCATCATTTAATGAGTTAACTTCTGAGAGTTAGATTCAAGCTCATTTGATATAATATCAGAGTTGGTTAAAGACGACAATGTGAGAATTGAGTCTAGGACCCACGCTAAGCATAAGGGTGGACGAAGTTGTATTAAGGTCGCATTGTCAAGGTTCTCTTTTATATACGTATATAGGTTGCAGTACCCTAATCTTACAAGCTAATAGCTAGCTTTTGAGATTGATATTCAAAGTCCATCTAATAATATCTAATGCAAAATTACAATACATTACCATTTTCTATTATCATATTCTTTAATAGAAACTGGAATATGCAATTTTTCAACACTCTTTTTCAGCTAATGAAAAAGGAAACTAAAACGGATTTATCGATGAATCATTTCTCTGTTTTGTTTTGCAGGAATTTTACCATGTGCAATATTAATACCCGGGTTGTACTTCATTCCAGAATCACCTAGATGGTTGGTATGCATCATATTCATTCATTTGATGTATATACTACACTATTACCTATTTTTGTCACACTTTATTTTATTTTATTTTAAATGTATAGGCCGAAATGGGAATGATGGATAAATTTGAATCTTCACTACAATCTTTACGAGGACCCAAGGTTGATATTAATATTGAAGCACAAGAAATACAGGTGCTTAATTAATCTCCTATTATTACTATATATAGTGCCAAAATTGGGCTAACTTTACTTCATTGGACCTTTTTAATGAGAAATGTTATCATGTAAGGGGTCATTGGCATCGAATAACACAACAGATACTGTACGCATAGCTGATCTTAAGAAGAGAAGATATTGGTTTCCTTTGATGGTATGAATTCTATTTATTTTTTGGGCGATTTAATTCATATGTACTTTTATAGTAAAGATTTCTTATACCATCAATAAATTATAACTATCAAATCTTTAAAAAATATTTGACTATAGTCGTAACCATTTATAAAACTAAAATGTTTGGCGTACACGGTCATATCGGGGTATACACCTCGAGAGAAAAAGAGAAAGGAGAAGATATACTATGATGGATTCTGATTTATCAACTGTTCAACAAATCCATATAACTTGCGGCAACTGAGTTCATGCACAATGTTGCAGGTAGGTGTAGGATTGCTTGTGCTGCAACAACTTTCTGGTATCAACGGTGTATTTTTCTATGCAAGTAAAATCTTTTCAAGCGCAGGTAATCAACTATATCTTTTCACCAACTGACCTTTTTTTTTTTCTTTCCATTTTTATAGACAAATGTTAGTTTTTTAATTTATTCATGGTATAATTAATAGGAATTTCATCCAGCAATGCTGCTACATTTGGGCTAGGAGCTATTCAGGTAAAAAGCTATACATGTTCTACAATAGATTCGGCTTCATATGAGTATCGAATAATCGAAATATCAATAACAAAAATCATTCACAAACTTTTTTAATTATGCAGGTTGTAATGACTGGGGTTGCTACTTGGTTAGTAGACAGAAGTGGTAGAAGAGTGCTTCTTATAGTAAGTATTAAGACAAATTTATTTATCATAAATTTCTATCAAAACTATTTAAATTTAAAAATCATTAACCATTTTAGTTAATTTTTATTAATCTCTTGTAGGTATCTTCCTCTGTGATGACTGTTAGCCTACTGCTTGTTGCTACAGCATTTTATCTACAGGTTGGTAATTAATCACATCTCTTGAAATTTAATTCAATTTTTACACTAAATAATTGATGTTATTTAATTGAACTCAGGGAGTTGTAACAAGTGGCTCTGACCTTTATAGAATGATGGGGATGCTCTCTGTTGTGGGACTTGTGGTATGAAATTTATTGATTTGCCATATGTTTCTTTTGTGTGAGGGTTTAATTTTTTTATTATATTGTCAAATTAACTATTTACTGATTGTTTTTAGGCTTTGGTAATTGGTTTTGCTCTTGGCATTGGACCAATCCCTTGGCTTATAATGTCTGAGGTATGCACAAAGACCTATTTCCACTTGCTGAATTTAAATATGGTTCTGGCTTCAATTTTATAATGTCATAACTCATATATTATTACAAGGTATGCCACTGCATGTGGTAATTGATAAATTAATTAATGGTTTGGTTTTCAGATACTTCCACCAAATATTAAGGGGCTTGCTGGAAGTGCTGCAACATTTTTGAATTGGTTCACTGCCTCTCTGATCACCATGACTGCACACTTTCTTCTAGATTGGAGCAATGCAGGAACATTTACAATTTATGCAATTTTTTCTGCCATCAACGTTGCTTTTGCTCTACTTTGGGTTCCTGAGACCAAGGACAGAACATTGGAAGAAATTCAGGCATCGTTTATTAGATAATTTTCATGATTAATTATTTTATTCTATATATAATTTATGTGTGACCATTAAGTTTTGGTACACACAAATCCATTTGTGTTACATTGGTCTTGTATAGGAAAATCTGGAAAAGAATCCTCTCTGTTAATTGAACTCATGCTGTCACCAATCTCGACTGTCAAATGTAAAATTAACGGTTGTTTATTGCAACATTGTTATGATTTTATCCGCATCGACAATTATGTTATCTTACACAAGGCAATTATCTTGAACATGTAAATTTTACCTGCATAATAATAACTAGACAAAATTTATGTATAGCAAATGTCTACCATTATTTGAGTTATGTTAACAATATACAGCGAAAAGATAATCACAGAAGCACAGTGAATTGTTTTTTTTTTTACCAATTATCAAACTTTGACTACCCATATGTTCACCATGATTTTCAAAAGTGTCATTTTACTTAAATAGTGCCGCGTCATTTTGTGATGGATTTCGGAAGAAAAAATTCGCTGAATGTAGCATTGCAGCATTGCTCTTTAGTCAAATTTATTTGGATTTCAACATCATTTTTAACCAATACAAAAATGTATATCGTAGAGAGTTTATAAGAAAATGTGTTGTTAGCATTACTCGTTAAAGATTTGGATTAATCTCAATAAGAAAATGAACTTCCTTCTGTATAATCGAAATTTTTGTCTTTATACGCCAATATGCTATCAAATGTGGGGTGTAAATTCACGATATATCCTTTTAAAATGAATATACAGCCTCCCTATACATAAGTAGGAAATCTGGGAAGAATGTTTTAGTTAATTTTGAAACAAAGGATTGTTATATTAAATTAAATCCTTAAAAAGAAAGTTATCAATTTATCCCATCTCAAAACGAATTTATAATTAAACTTCCAAAATATTAAGAAAGTGTGTTTTGCTCAAAACTAATGTACTAAAAGGAGAGGAAGGAACAATATATCACACAATTAAAATCATCTTATTATATATCAAAGGAATAAAATATAATGAATATATCAAAGGTGTTGGTCTAGATGAAGGAACTAGACTTCAACAACGTGTGATGAACTAAAATTCAAATATCGACTGGAAAAAAAAAAAAATACCCACTTTTATAATGTCTTGATTGACTTATGTGAAGGGAACTAAACCAAAGAAAATTAAAATATACAGTTAATTTTACAATTAATCAACTCCATTTTAATTCATTAAGCTTCATTTGACGCCAAGAAGGAAGCAATAAACTTCTTGAGACATCTATTGTAGACACATGGTCGCTCCAAGTGAACAAGGTGACCAGCTTTCTTTATACCTTCAAACGTTGCGCCATCTCCTAGTTGCCTATCATTTGGTACATAAGAAATATCATACATACATAGTTATCAACTATCCAATATATAGAGAAGAATATTGTCATGTAAATTTTTTTTGTCAGGTAGTTCGAACTCCGACCCCTGTATATAACAATGCATGTCCCTGTCAACTGAGCTATACTCACGGGGACATATTGTCATGTAAATTAAATAGACATCAATACCATCTCTATAATTCTTGTATATGTGGAGTATATAAAGAGGTAGAGACTTACTCTTTCATATTTTGAGCAAGTTCCAATTTGAAAATTTGATCATTTTCGCCCCATAGAAGATGTATCCTCTGCAAAGCCATGATTAATGAGTAAAAACATACTAGGAGTATATATGATCAAAGCAATAGGGTTATAAAAAAAAAGCATGTACAATACAACCAAAATGTGGTTGAATGAATGAAGTCATAAAAAAATTTAGATAATTAAAAATTCTAAGCAATCTTGACACTTTAACTGAATTTCCATATTCATAAGTATTTTTTTTAGTGGACAAAGTAATTACTGGTTTAATGTTGGGTGATTTTTATAATGTCATGAATTTTGAAGGAAAAATAGAAATATCAAAAGAAATGTGGTTCCAAATTCCAAATAAGAATTCTAAATATTTGGGTCAAAAGGACGAGGGATTGAAAAAATTATAAAGACCAATTTATAAAATGAGGGAATTTCAAAGTATTATTCAAGATTTTCTTCAAAAAGAAAAAAGTATATTCAAGATTCTCTAAATTCAGCTTTAACAAAATGACTCATGAAACACATTTAAAAAAAAATAAAAAATCCAAATTTATATTTCAAACAAATATTTCACATAGAATTTGAATTACAAACTAAAATTATATTATCTCCTTATAACAAAATTATATTACCTGGGAGAAATTTGGAATACTGACGTCTTTATTGCTAATTACTAAACCATCTAATAGCTCACCTCGTTCTTTCCTATTTGTGAACATCACCTACAATAATCCACGTAGTTAAAGTCATATATACAATTCACCAAAAAAAAAAAAAAAAGCATACGTAATAGACAAAACTACTTTTTTATGAGTATTATATTACAAAAAATATATATATTTTAACAAGATGAAATTACAACTTTCAAACATGGCGTCATTAGGCCGCTCAACAACCTAAAACTCAACTCAGATGCATTTTTTTAGGCAAAACCAACCATGTGCAATCAATTTCATTATTCAACTACCACCAATTCTCCAACTCCAAAATTTTAAACGTGAAATTATTCGTCCTCTCCAAGTTTTTCTTTTTTTCATGTCTCTCGTGCCATATCAATCTCACTATTTAATCAAAAAAAAGTTGAATCAATAAATCGTAACACTTCCTGCTTTAACTAATAAGCAGACTGGTTGATTCAGATTACTTTGAAAGTAAGATATGATGAACATATTCATCTAATTGTAGATGTAGAAATAACTTTCTTATAGTCAAGGATATTGCATATAATATATGTAAGAGATGAAGTTCCAACCTCAAAAACACCATTGAACTTTTAGTCATTGAATTATTTGACTTATAAAATTTGATCTTTTTAATATATAACAAAGTTTGATCTAATCTAAATCTAACGTAAACTAGATCATATACCACCTCTGTCAATCAACCTAAAATATTTTCACTATATAGTTGTATGAGACATTATTACTTTATTTTTGGGTAAACAATCCAACTTTATTATTATTAGGTAAAGTTAGTTGAACTAAGCATCACTGCTTTAATTTGTTTTAAAAAAAAAAATGCCTCATTCTTATCTTTATACTCCATTTATGGTCATGTCGTGTTATTTACTTGTCTAATATCGAACCAATCGTTATCACAGCTTGAATTTATTTTAGAGTATATGTGTAGTCAAATTTAGCTACGAAACACGAAAGTATCAACCGAGAACAGTTGTTTTCTATCATTGTACTTATTTGAGTGCAATTTATATGAACATAAAAATATTTGTTTATAACAGTGACGTGAGCTAGAGAGATACATGTTATCATTAATGTTAGTACTATTTTAAAAACCTAAGAAATAAATCCTCCAGCAATGAAGAAATTAATAAAGTGATGGGTACAAAAATAATAAGTCGTGTTTGGGAGACAACCTACAATAAATTGTAGTTTTTTCTTCCACCGCAGTGTAACATATGTGCTCATGAATAGTGCTACTGAGTTTGAACCTATTTTGAGGGATGGGGGTATTTGGTGTTAGGAGTCTAAAAACTGTGTGCTGTTTTCCAACTATACTTTTATCATAACACCATTTTATTTTCCACAATACGTGTGAAATTCTATAAACTAAAATACTACGCAATCAATTTAAATACAATGTCAAAATATGAAAAGAGAAAAAAAAACATTACTACAATACAACAGCTATATTTTCTCAAATTTCATTTGTTTAATCAAAAGATTTTACTGAAGAAAACTAGGGTTACATACATACCTCAAGAAAGTCTTTGTGTAAACGATCCGGGAACCAAAGTTTTTTATAAGCAGCAACAGATAAAAGTGCTTTAAGTCCTTTAACAGAATTAGGTAACAAAAGCTCAGAAGAAGAAGAAAATCCAAGTTCTTGCAATGAACTAACACTGATAGAATCAGTCATAGCCAAAATGGATCCAGATATAACCAAAGCTTGAACCAAATCAGGATACATCTCAGCCATTTTAAAAGCCACCATTCCACCGTAGCTAAAACCAACAACAATACATTTTTCAACACCAAGTTTCCTTAAAGCAATGGCCAAACACTCTGCTTGAAACCTAGGTGATCTTTCTGTTTTGTCTGTGGTAGAACCTCCGAAGAATAGAAGATCTGGAACATAAACAGCGTACTTTTTTGTTAATGCACCAACTTGAAACTGCCATGTTACTATTCCTTCAGAGGCAAAACCATGGACTAGAACAACCACTGGTTTATTTGTTTTTGCAGTGATTTTGGGTTTTTCTTCTTTTTTCTTTGGCTTTGTTATGGTCTCTGAAGGTACCCAAAAATTCATTGTTGTTCCTGATTCTATCTCTACTGTGTAGGGACGTATCCCTGCCATTTTCATTAGCCCATGCATCAATGGTTTCTGTGCTGCCACAAGATTCACCATGATTTCTATTTCTCACTACCCTATGTGGTTAAGCAAGGAAGTTACGTTGATGAATGATGCATATAGGAAGAGTGTTTTATTTATATACTTATACACCAGTAAGGAGAAATACTTGGTTGGACACAACCACAAATCAAAAGTATTTGGACGCACACACATAAATAATAAAATTTAAATGAAAAATAATTAAGTCATATCACTTAATATCGTTGATCACTTCTAAATTTTATCGTCCATGTGTGTACCTAAATGAATTTTATTTAGGTTTGTGACTATGTAAGAATTGATCGTAAGTAAGAAGATACTTACTCTTGTCAATGTTTATAATAGTAAGAAGGAAAACCAGAAAACAACAAAAAATCAATGCAATTTAATATTATCGTAACTTTTTAAATATTTTTACAATACTTATATATCCTTAGAAAAAGTTGTGAAAAAATAAATATATCAACTAATATAAAAAAACTCTTTTAAATAATAATTACATCTTTAAAATTGTGAAATTCTTATAAGATAGTACAAGTTAAGAAGTTAAAAATAGAATTAAAATATAAATTTTGTTTTAAAAAGATAAATTTTTAAATATCTTATTTTTCAAAAAAAATATTATCTTTTAATTTTTTTAACTTATGCATTAAAAATTTAAGACACAAGTTAATATTTTCCTTCTTATAAATATGAACCAAAAAAATTAAAATTATTTTTTATAATAAAGACGTGAAGAATTATTATACGTATAAGATAAGACACCTAGGTTAGTGGGGTTTGGTGATGGGTTGTTATCAGTTGGCATAAGTTGGAAACCTATTTATGACAAGAAATTTTGTTTTCAGAGATAACGCCGCAAACGGTGTCCAGCATTTTGTTCACAAAGACTAAATCGCTACTATTTTATAGTATTTGAAATTATAAGGATAGATAAATTAGTGCAGTTTGGTTGAGGCGATGAGCGGTGAGTTTTGTTGTTGAAATCATAAAAGTGTATGTTTTTGTTAAAATTGTTGTGGAAAATGTGATTCTCACAATCTCATTCAAAAAAAACACTGAACCTTTTAAATTTATGAACAAATTTGGTGATGTTTCGGAGGCAAATCGAAAGCAATGAGATGATAACAACTCTAACTCTCTTGAGCTTAAGCAAAAAATAAAATAAAATAGTAAAATAGTTGTGAAATTTCAAGGCAAAGATTAACGGCAAACAATGAGTTTACTATTTCACGGTAGCATATAAACTGAGTTAACGGCAAACAATACTCTCTATCTTGTAATAAAAATTTCTATTTGTAAAAAAAGTTATTTCAAACTAATTGTCATTTTTAATGTAACATTAATACTTTTTCAACTATACTCTTTAATTAACATTATGTGTATCACTTTGAAGTTATTATTTTCACTTTACATTATTTTATAATAAAAATTGCTATTTGTAAAAAAAAGTTTTTTTTTTGTGGTGGTCGGGGTTTGAACCTCAGACCTTGCATATTTTATGCATTGTCCATACCAACTGAGTTAGGCTCTGTAACATTAAATACTTTTTCAGTCCATGTGAGCTTAGTTCAGATAAGGACAATGCATAATATATGCAAGGTCTGAAGTTCAAACCCCGCACACAACAAAAAAATATTTTTTCAACTATACTCTTTAATTAATATCATGTGTATCACTTTGAAGTTATTATTTTTCACTTTACATTTATAGCAAGGACAATCAACAACGATTGATATGGTTAATTTTGTAAAATTGTTATTTTTTCCTTTATTTATATTTTTGTCAACATAGTTCTTCAAATTGAACTCCTATTCAGTCTTGGACTATTTTTGTAAACTTCAAATTGATGTTGAAGTTAGCTTAAATAAATCTTCATAATATATAGTCGTGGAAGATCATGATACTAGACGTTGTAGCTGTATTTTTTATATTCATTAATATGATTATTTTTTTAATCAGTAAAATTTTATTAAAACTAGGTTTCTGCACAAGACGGACAGAGATTGATGTTACATAAGGTACAAACTAAAGATGTTGTATATAGGCGGAACACCCGAAAACAAAACCTAAGACACCCTTGCGATCAACACTCATAAGGATCAACATCCACCAAAATAAACATCAGCCCTTAAAACTGACTCCTATACCTACCGACGCTGAAAGAACGACATCCATAACACTCATCGCCACTACTCACCTCAAAAGAACACTTTTGTAAAAAAGAAACCAGTCATCATCACCAACACCGAGTCACATCTGAAGAACTTCTTTTCTAAAGATCATTCAGCTTCCATCACGTGCGACCTCCAGTCCACCGAAAGAACATCAAAAAAGCCCAAAACCAAACTTGAATCAAAGAATTGACTCCCGATCTCGAATCAAAAGTGATCAGCCCACTATACTTCAGAATCAAATCAGAAGAGCACCTCTTACCTCCGGTCCACGAGAGAAACACCGTAGCCTACATTTTGATTGTCAGTTGTCACTCTGGAGAAAAATTAATTGTAACTCTTTCAAATAAACTTGATAGCTACTTTCCAACCTATAAGCTATGGTAGTACGAGTCTTCGAGAGATTTCATTATTTGATCTCAATCATCGTACTTCATAACATTTGAAAGTTCATAGGGATTAAAATGGATTTTACTCTTTTTTTAGAACTTAAAAATTTTGCTTAAATAAACATTAAAATTCCAATTTTTTTTATATATTTGACAGAATAAAGAATAAGAAGAGATGTTGAAAAAAAATATAGAAGAAAAAATACACCACGTGATTGCTGAAGCTAACAAAATCTAATCAAAGGATTATAGAACTTTCTTGCACTCAATCTTGATTGTATGGTTTTTGCATGAGTGGTTTCGTTAGCAATGTGTAAACGTTACTTAACTTACTTACTCGTCTTGTAAATATATTGTTTAGCGGCTTACAAACGCTGTTAAGTTTTGATCAACTACACAGCCTAACTAGAGCTTTATGTTGACTTTCAATTCTAAGTGGAATTATAATGAATTGGCATAGACAAGATCCATGAGATCTAAGTGGAATTATAATGGATCTTATGGATTATAAGTTGTTTCGAATAAACTTTTTTTTTTTTTTTTAAATAGGTCATAATAAGTTGTTTTGTATAAATAAATTGTTTTTTCAAAAGAGATCCTAATAAGTTGTTTTGTATTACAAAGTTGTTTCTCAAAACAAGATCATAATAAATTATTTTGCATAAATAAACTATTTTTTAAAAAGAAATCATAATAAACTATTTTTTATAAGATAAGTTTTTTTTTAATAAGCTATTTTATATTTGGAATTTTTGTTTATAAAATTTGGTTTACTGAAATTTTAATTTATAAAATTTAATATTTCTGAATTATTAAATTAGTTGGGTTTAGGTCAAAAATATTTGACTATTACTTTTTCCACCCTGCTGCCTCCTCCGCGCTCTGCAAAATTTACTAAAATACCCCTGACCCGGATTACATAATCCGGATCAGATTGTTAGTGATTTCCGGAAACAGAAAAATCCGGACCAGATGTTATGTAATTTTCTGTGTCTTTCTTTAATCTCAAGGGTCTCTGTTGACCGTTATATGAACCCCACACAAGCTGCAATGCATTGCAATTGGAGAGTTCCTATGAACGGTCAACAATGACCATGACACCATCGACACCCCTAAAAAACTAAAAAACATTTGAAGAAAATGTAAGAAAAGAGGTGAAGTGAAGAATGAAGGTATTTGTTGAAGATAGAAGCCTACTTATAGCCTAAAACAAGTCCTAGGTCATTAATACAGTCAATGAAAACGTGTTAGTCCTACAGGAACGCCCTTAGCCCTACAGGAAGTGTCAACTTTTCTCTCGTTCACCATTATCGCATTAATCCGGAAAATATATTCCGGAAAACAGATGTGCATTCCGGATTTTATATTCTGGAATGCATCAGTTATGGCCAGTGGTCTGCACCACACGTTTTTGTCGGTGGTCAAGTCAAAAAAACGTGGTAAAACGCGTTTTTTGACTGCATTTATGGCCTCCCAACCGTTTTTGACCCACCCCTCCCTATAAATAGCCTTCCAAACCCCACCATTTATCACACCATCCTCTCCCACCCTCTCCTCCTCTTCTACCTTCTACAACTGTGGTTTTCCATCGTTGGTCTTTCATATATAAGGATCTCGTTGAAAACTTTTAGGGTTTGTATGAACGGTCAATGAAAATGGAACCGCGCTGCAATGAAGTGCGGTTCATATGAGGGTCAGTGTGGTTCTTAGTTTGGCCTGCCTGGACGTATGTTTTACACCAAATAGTGCATGCAATTTCACATGGTTACTTTAACATATACTCAGCAGTCATGCATTAATTATATTCTACTATCATTTGCATATTCACTTCATCACTTTTATTTATATTCACCACTCTAGAATTAATTGATCAGTGGTATGTGCATAACTTAAGCTAACAATTGAAATTTCTAATTGATAATAAGGTATAGAATGAACGTTGCTCTAGGCTTTTCATTAATATGGTTGCTGGTGCATTTCAGTTCACCATTGTCCAAGTGAACAGCCTTACCACAAAAATTGCATCCATCATATGTCCATCCAAATTTGTTGGCATTGATCATCTCAATTTTAGCGATAGTGACACAGACTGTTTCCTATTAGTAAGATATAAATAACAAAGATTAAGCTATGAAATGATGGCTTTAAGTATATTTGAATTGACTATGCAATGAGGTATAAAACTTCTTACATGTTGAACATGATTCACCTCAGAAAGAGTGAGGAAATTGACTTTAGACATGATATCAGTTTGCTGAGTAAGTTGAGAACCTTGACTAAATTGCGAAGACTGTTGAGTTGGATTGACATCATCAAGTTGTTCCTCTGCAAAATTGTGTTCACATGTTAAAGATATTGTTGTGTAAGTGAATATAAGATAAACAGAACCAATTTAGAAAAGTTTGATATAAGTACAATCTCGCTTTAAATTCATTGATTTCAGGAATATCAGCATTAACAATGAGCTCAGTACTAGACGATGTGTTTGTAACACATAACGGGTAAACTCCTAATCGCAATAATAAGATGTAATTAAAATGTATTTCAGGTTACAAATGGAAATTCAATAATTGAATGATATGAAAGGTCTTTAGTACCATGAGCAGGCTTGATCCTCCCATATTTCACAACAACGAAGACCCTGTCATCATTGACCTTAGAGAATGAATCCATGAAATGCTTTGCAAAATCATCCCACATACATACGTGGATCAAGTGACCACTGATTTAAACAAAACAAAAAAATCAATATTATTAGTTTTATAAAGCAGAAAAGTCACTGATATGGATATGTATGAAGTTTCTCTTCAATAATTGAAATAAACCTAGTATCCTTAAGAAGAAAATTCATTGATTTGAGTCTGCCATTATTCTGATTTGTATTGGTGACTGAATGGAAACATCCAATGACATCTGCAAGCATGGGTAAACAAAGTATGGTTATTATATGAACTATGTAACACCCCGATTTCCCAACATAAATATTATTAAATAAAATAAGAGTTAATCAACAAACGGAGTGTTACACTGTTTTTCAAAATTTCTTAAATAGAATAAAATACTATTTATTAAAATCAACCTTTATAAAACATCAATAATTTGCAGCGGAATATTTTTCAAATAACTAACATCAACATCCAACAATAAATTCTAGCACAAAGGCCTCAACATAAATATTCATCAATATTTGTTTCAAATGACAATAAAAGGCTCCACAACATGTTCCAAAATTTGATACATAAGGAATGAAAATAAAACAACTATTTCCCATCTCGTTACGTATCAGAACCCTAGACACTTGAGCCACCACATCTACTACTCTGGATTACCTGCAAGTTACCCATAGGAAGGGCAACATTTCCAAGCAGAAGGGGTGAGATTCACAAACAATAATAATAGATATATAAATCATCAACTGTATTTAACAACTTAATTAAATAACATAATTAGCAACATATATTCAACAATAATGTTCACACTTCTTCAACTTTAATAACACTTACTAATTCAACCAACAACGATGACAACCACTCAATCAACAACAACGACAACAACTCAATCAACAACAACGACAACAACTACAATATGCATGTGGTACCATTTTCAATGTGTTGAATGACTAAGCATTCTAGGGCATAAGCCCCCAACAATTTGAATGATAAACATTCCAGGGCATGAGCCCTCAACAATTTGAATGACAAGGCATTCCAAGGCATAAGCCCTCAACAGTTGAATGATTAACATTCCAGGGCATGAGCCCTCAACAGTTTATAAGTATGCAATGGACTCAAATTTGTGTATATCAACATATAACTCAACTACAACAACGACGACATGGACAACGACAACTGTGCATAAATAATTATGACTTACTCCACAACTTGGTCAACTATGACACAACGACTCTTAACAACGAGATTCATCAACATAGCATATATTCACATGGATATATATATATATATATATATATATATATATATATATATATATATATATATATATAATACATCAATCAGTAAGCAATCATGTTCTTGGTAAACAATGCAGTCACATATAATCAATACTATAGTCTAAAGAATCCAATCCAACAGTACCGCTACATGGTACACGAAACACCAGATATTCACGTCAAACCAAATTAGATTCATCACAACATAGGTTAAATACTCTTAAACAACTTAATTGAACTCATAGTACTTCTAGTTTTGAGCTTTGGAATTATCCCATCAGTTTTGGATTAACTTAGAAATGGTTATGCTGAATTTTCATAAGATTTCACTAAGACCTTCTTGGAGTATTTTCATCATATCTCAAAAACTAAAAATCATTTTCAAGTCAAACCAAAGCCATTGAAAAGCTAACAAAATTATCTAAAACTTTCATGTTTACACCAAAACCCAGTTCAAAGCAGAAAGGGGTGAAAAATAGTGAAATATGAAGGATCCGATTCACAAAAATCGTGTCACGATTTTAGAAAATCGTGCCACGTTTTTGTGCCCAGAACCATTGAACTTTCGGCCAACAAAATCGTGCCACGTTTTCCAAATCGTGACACGTATTGACAGCATCAGGTCCAGAAATCTGCTTATCAAAAAGTGCGATTTTCACCATTTCGCGCGTAAAATTCCAACCGTTAATTCGGATTTTGGTGCCGTTTTCGCCTACACTCTCCTGACACTTGGCTCTATCATAATCTACAGCTATTTCAATTCTCAACCACCCCAAAAATCGATTTCCCAAACCTCACATAATCTCTTGTTTGCAAAAACGTTTAGACTCCGACTTTTCAAGCTTAAATTCCAACTTCCATCAACCCAAACCCCAAAACTGATTGGGAACTTAGTCTGTGATCAATCTACAATCTAAACATCCTTTATCACCCTAATCCATTAGATTACCTACTTCTTCCAACGATTCAATTCTACATGCTAACCCTAATTCCCAAATTCATAAACAACTACATGTTAAATCAATTTCAGAATTTACATACACTATGATTATTGAGAGTTAGCCTCACCCTTACCTTAATTCTGACGAACGAAGCTCTACGATCTCTCCGGTTCTTCACTTGGCTCTTCTCTTGGTTTTTCTCCCAAAACTCTGTTGTACGTGAAAACTGCTTCTGACTTCTATTTTCTAATTTTCTCAATAAATATAACTTCCCAATATTTAATTAACTCCCACGTAATTCACTTAATTCTCATTTAACTCCAAAACTCCAATTAAATCCTAATTCTCACTTATTCTATTAAATAATAAAAATAGTCATTTAATAAAATACACCACACCACAAAATCAACATAAATAATTTAAAATCATATAAAAGACTAAAAATAATTAAATAACAATTAGGGCGTTACAAACTATAAGTAGAATACCATACATGTTTTCAATTTTCATACCTGTGAGCAAATCAGTACGGTACTTTCTAGCCAATATTTCACCGAAGTCTTTGAACCTCATAGGGAGTATAGGGATTTGAGGAAAATCAACTTCTTTGATAATGGTTGCACCGGTGACAGCAAGCCTGTATGGATGAGTGCATGCCTTCAAAACAATATCATTTTTAAGGACCTTAAAGTTCATCATCTCATAAGTCTTATTCTTCACCAACTTTCCTTTCCATTCATCAAGTTCATCAGTTGGAACTGTAATTTGAACACTGTCACTCTGCACATGAAATTATTACAATTCATTAACAATAAACTTAAAATAGATTATATATAAAAATAAGATGTTAAAAGAAGTACACTATTTGACAGTAGAATGATCTGCTTATCAACCACGACCATATCGAAATGCTCTTGTCTGGATTTACCCATAACAGACCAAGCATCTGCAATCCTAACAGCAAAAGTCCAAAGATCTTTGGATTCATTCACATCTTTGATGTTGTCATAGGGACGACAAACAACTTTCTTCTTATCCAAGTTCAAAGACGTTCCGACTTCAACACCTTTGTTCTTTTCCATGTTCAAAGTCGTTCCCACTTCAACAGCTTTCTTCTTGTCCTTGTTCAAACACGTACCCACTTCCACAAGTTTCTTGTTATCCATGTTCAAACTATGAGTGTATATGCACAATCTTACTTAGACAAAATATGAACAATGTGACAAAGATCCAAAATTTAAGTTCTTATCATTAAAGCTAAAACAACCAAGTTTATATAGTTTTTCCAAAAAACAATGGCATGAACACAGCCCCTGAACCATAAAACACAATTGAGTCCACCTTTTATAAAATTGTTGATTCCTATCCATGTTCAGACTCAGTGTATATGCACAAACTTAGCTAGACAAAATATGAACAATTAATGTGACAAAGATCCAAAAATTAAGTGTATATGGAAGCCTTTTCAAAATTGTTTCTTGTTATCCATGTTTAACTATAAGCAGAAAGTTTGTTACACATAATATTAACAATGTGAGAATGAGATTAAGCTTCAGTACCAATAAAAATTGGTAAAACTATACATTTTCAGTTCCTTTTGGGTGAAATTTTTTTAAGGTCTACAACATGTAAAATGAAGAACTTTTTAGGAAAATGATGAAAAAAACACATTATATATCTTCAAGGATGTAGAAAATGAATATGACATTGATTTAACAAACTCATGAAAAATGGCTTCTTTCAACACTAAAATATCGGGAAAACCTTTTCAAAATCAACACATCAAAGCATGAAATCAATGCTTTTGTTTGATAATCTTTATAATATGATGAATAAGTTAAAGATTGATGCCAAAATAACTAAAGAAAGTTGGTATTCAGTTCTGAAAACAACATTGGAATCTAAAATATATTGAAAACAAACAAAATGCAAGTAAGGATCAAACACATGAACCGATTAAACAACATGCAAGTGATAAGAGAAGAAAATCGAAAGGAATGGCTGATTGAGATTACCTGAAGCAGAGATTTTGTGATGGAGAGAAGGAACTCGGTGGGGAGAGAATGTGGAAAGGAGAGAATGTGGAAAGTTTAGAGAGAGTGAAATGAGAAATGAATTGAATAAGTTGGGATAGATATTATGAAATGATGGCAACAATGTATTTAGCTTCTCCATGAAGAAAAAGGTGGGTGTTAGGGAGTAGGCTGTGTTACCCTGTGGTTAATACAGTGTAACAACAGATATGAGGTAAAATTTAGATCTAACAGCAAAAATGTCTAATTTAACCTTTGTAGTAAAACTGTAAATTCAAATGGTGAAAAATTAGGGATGGGTAGTAAAGAAATTATGGTAGTACTTTGCTTTCATATATTGTTAGTGGATAGTTATTGGTGGGACTCATTTAGACATTTTGATAGAGGATCTCCATTGGAGTGGTTGGGTACCTATTAGGTACTATTATAAAAAAAATAATAAAAAAGTGATATGTTCTTGTGAGACTTGTTTAAGACCTCAAATATAAGGGTCTTCATTGTGTTGCTCTTAGAATGACATTGTTATAAAGAATGAAAAAGACTAATATACCTATTACTTCAATATTTATTGGAGGAAAAATCCTTTAGTTTGTTTACAGACTGCTTTGTAATGTCTGGTTCTGATTTATTTTATTTTTTTTGGTTGTACTTAGTCTTACTGTATTGTAACTAACATTTTTCAGTTCTCTTAGGCACGCCTTGTGCTTGAGAGACTGTTTGTTTCTTTAATATATTTCGATTAGTTTCTTAAAAAAAACTCCGAGGTTAAAAATGAAAAAGAAATGAGTTGGTCTAAATTAGTACATAGTAACTAAAAATTTGTAAATAAAATGAGTGTAACTTGTTAATTTACAGCTACTAATATTTTAGCAAGTGTAATCAGTAAAACCCACTTTAAAAATATAAGTTTTTTTTTGTTTGTTTTTCTAATAAATTAGCATGAATTTCTTAATAACACAAATTTTTAACTTCTTTCCTAATAAAAATTTGCAGCTTGATATAACCCTCATACTAATGATTGTTTGTATGACAATAAAAAAAGGGAAAATTATAGGTGGACCACTTCACATTATACACACTTTGTACACCTCCAATAAA
This sequence comes from Medicago truncatula, assembly GCF_003473485.1. NCBI lineage: Eukaryota > Viridiplantae > Streptophyta > Magnoliopsida > Fabales > Fabaceae > Medicago > Medicago truncatula. The sequence goes on from NC_053049.1 coordinate 35,424,318, forward strand.
CATCCTCCATGTGGCATTTTTATTTAATTTTTTTTTTCTTCTGAATCATCCACTAATCATCTCTTTCCCCAAATCTCTCTGCAACTTTCTCAGACCTCTCTCAAGCTCTCATAACTAACCGCACTACATCCATCTCTGATACTGTTAATGAAATTATTTGAGGAAAGACCATTCCACACTACTTCCACCTCATGTGGGGTATTTTACATGAGAAACCCAGTTGTTGTTACGGTAGTGCAAACCTCAAATAATTCCTTTAATAGTTTGAATAATGCTAATGCTTTGGTAATGAAAAATCATATTGAAGGCATACCAACCCCTATTGACATCGTAAACTGATCTCCTCCACTAACAGGATGGTTTATATAGAGGATGGTGGGTGTTCCGGTGAGGGTGAAGGAAGAGAGAGATGAGATTGCGAGATAAGAGTTGAGAGCAATGGTGACGCGGTGGTGATGGGTTGACGGTGGCGGTGGTGTAAAGAACGAAGTATGGGAAAATCGCAGATCTGGGCGACGGCGGTTAAGACATATCTGAGCAGATCCGGTGATAGTAAAAATGGTGGTGGTGAGGAAGGGGATCGATAATGATGATGGTGGTGGTGGTGGGGGCGACGGCGGCGGTCCATCGGAGAAGAGAGGGATGAAGGAAAAGAGAAGAGAGAGACAGTTGGTGGATATGTGGAGCCCACGTTGCCACATGTTATTTTTTTAAGTGGAGGTCAAGAGGTGTTTGCCACATAAGGATGTATGCCAATCACTGCTCTAAAAAAAGAGGACTTATTTTGGTTCAATTCCCAGCAGCTGGCGTCACTGGACGGTTTGAACCGCACGGTGTCCGCATGAGAAAGAACAGTGATCCTACAACTTCACTCAGTTTCACAGTGACAGTGTCTATTTTCTGATAAAGAAATGATATTTGAACATCCATTTTGTGACAACTTTCTCTCTGATACTCACATCATATTCTCATTTTCTCTCTCTATTGCTTTGGTTTTTGTGTCAAGACTCACATTTCTTTCTATATTTTGGTTGTACTACAAGTTGTCCTATAAAATGGTTGTTCAAATAACACTCCTCTTTCTCATAATGTATTTTCCACTGTACTAGTATGAAGCTATATACTAGTATATGAAATTCGAGTCTCTTTTTTTATTGGTCTTGTAAGTTCATGAGTCTCTGTTGTTATGTGGATTTGGCATGTCATATTTGATTTAATTTAATTAATGCTTAGCATCAATAACCACTGTTCTAAGTTCTAACTATACTGATTTAAAATATATAGTAATCTTAAAAATATGGTTAAAACAACAAACCATCAAGGTACAAACTCGACTTTGGGTTCCCTTGCACCAAATCAAAAGTATCAAAGGGATATTTCACATATGGTCATAGCCAATCTAAAAGAGTACTATCAATAGAAAAAGTGAAGGAACAAAAAGGTTGAGTTGAAATTACCAAGTAACTGAAAAGAAAAAGTTGATTAAAGACAAAGAACAAACAAACAAAAAATATTACATAAATAAATAAATAAAATAAAATAAACAAAAAAGAAACTAATTGAAGTTAAGAACATATATAGAAATAGAATTATCCAATTCTCTTTCCATATTCTTAAGCAAGCAAGACAGAGAGAGAAAAGAAAAGAAGATGAAAAAGAAAAAGGTCAAAAAAGTAAAATAAACCGTTGACGAGACCATAACATAACCATCACAATCAAAAACATCTACATCGTAAAACATTGTCGTACACCTACATCTACATCATCATTTTTTGTCTTCTTTCTGTTCTATTAACGTAGGAATATTAAGCTTATGTCATCATCATAACTTCTAATTCCAATGCTTCATCTTGTGTAATCGTGAACAAGACTTGTGTTGAGTCTCCAAGAAAGGAAATTAGGAATGCCATTTTCTGATTCTGCATCTGAATCATCCATGAAACGTAGCTCATTGCCATACATTTGACTCTGTGGTTGTGAGTACCATGAATTGTTGTTGTTGTTGTTACTGTAGAAGTTTCCTGACTCCATTATGCCACCGTTAGTCGCAGCTGTCGTGGCAACCGCGGCGTTCGCTCTTCTCTCTTCCTTCTTGTATCTAATCCCACAAGCATTGCATAGTGACTGCAATTTCAATTCAACCATTATTACAAAACATTCTTAAAAGAAGATAAAAGGAACAGATAACATTAAGAAACAAAAAATTATTATTAATAGCATGACATTGTCTCCTATCTAACAAAGTCAAACTCTTACTCCTGAGCTCAGACCTAGTAAGTTATAAATGATTTTTGCCGAACATTTATAGTCTACTACGAGGTCTCGGCTCATATATTTTGAACATAGACACAAAGATGGTATTGGTAATGTATTTTTACCTTAGGGCCACGAGGACCATTCCTCCAAAGGGGTGTAGAAGTGGAGTCACAGCTAGCACAACGACGAGCAAGAAGAGAATCATTGTTAGAGTTACTACCAATATTGTTTGACTTGGATTGAGATTGAGAATTATGTTTAGTGTTTGAAGATTTGGTACAGAAAAAATTAGCAAGAGAAGAGCGACGGTTTCGTTTATCTTGGTCTTCAGATAAACGTGTGGAAGGGGTAGCAAGGGAGAGTGTGCAATCAACAGAAGAAGAAGAAGAAGAAGATGGAGTAGTGTATGAGTAAGGGTCAAAATCGCAATGATCATGTTGTTGGTAGTTAGAGTAAATCAAAGAGTAGTTAGAATTTGTTTGAGGATGAAACATACCACATGTGCATGTTCCTCCCATTATGTGACCTTGTTGAGAGCTACTACAACAATGATGCATCATTGGTGATGAATGATTGTGACAATATTAGTATGTTGCAATGTTGTATGAAATGGTTTGAATTTATAGGAGGAGAAGAAGAGTGAGAGAGAGTATAACATAGGAAAAGGAAGGAAGAGAGGATGATTGAGATTGATTGGGTAGTCAAAAGTGGGCACGTGACAGAGGGAACAGTCTTCCAGGATCTGCCTTCTTCGATCACGAGGCTTTTATTTAGCTTTACTAAATCCAATTCTATTCATAAACTCTGTATTCGTATCTCTCTGCCCCCAAAGAAAATGGAATACTACTACTTCCCTTTTCCTCTCTTCTTTCTTTTCTGCTTATTAATATTCTCATGCCTCAATTAACCTTGCTCTAATCCCAATATTAATGCTAAACATACACTTCTCTACCTGCATTCTCGGTAATCTAATGCCTTCATTAATTGCCAAAACTTTCATATTCCTAATCCATGCTAGAGACAATAAGAGATTGTTCGTCGCACACCACATCCTCAGTTTCCTTTTTAATGTTAAGTGTTAACGTAAATTTGTTGAATTTCGAATGGAAGTGGTTAAGTTTTTTTTTTTTTTTGAGGAAGTGGTTAAGTTTTATATCGTTTATTAATAGATAAAATATTAGATATACTATAAAAAAGTGATTGGTATATTTGATGTCTTAAAGTTTTGGATAGAGATAGACGTCTCCCTCTCTTATGGTCGTAGAGGATTGACCCATTGTTTCTTCCTCTTATACTCTCCAACAAGAATAGTATTAGAGCTTTATGCTCAGAGGTTTCAACATTGGCTTGCTGATTTTTCAAGTCAATGATGTGTTATACAAGCAAGATTAATTGAGTTAAAATCATCTCCATTTGCTAAAAATAAAAGGATAATATAATATCATTTAGTGAGAGATAGATACAAAAAAGTATGTAGTGGATCTTACCACTAAGTGAATCCCACTACTATTGATTATTCTCAAATTTCTTTGTGTGTTTATCTTTTCCAAATAAAAGAAATTGAGAGACTAATAAATGGAGAGGATCTTGACTCTAATTAATTACACAAGGTGTTCTTTCGTACACGAGCATTGATTAATAATGATGTGAAATGTGTTATGATATTATGTCGATGGTTGAAAGGGTCTCCTGCCAACATGAAAATTGCACCATAAATTTTCAACTTAATTTTCGACATATGAAAATTCTTATAGTGGTTTATCTTCAACTGACACACTCTTTATAGAGTATGATTGTTCTTCTGAACTCTAATTGCTGGTGTCGACAATGGAAGCAAATGTATCATTTGCAATTAAGGTGAAGACTGTTGGTATTGGATGAAAAAAAAAAACATGTTAAAATAATTTCACATTACTTAGAATCGTAAAGGTAAAGGGAGATAAAAGTTATATATATGGACACTCTAATTCTTCGTTACAATATGCACAAGTCGAAAACACTTTAAGCTTCTATACAACTTTTTCTTTTCTCTTATTCTATTGCCTTAGATTTTGTGAGATGTAGTCTGACATTTTTTTTGAAGGGTGGGGGTGTACTAGGATCGTCGGTGTTTGAAAGTAGTTTATATGTTAATATAAATTTGAATATAGTTTTATTATCTAGTTTTCATTAGACAACAATTGTGATTTATTCTCCGGTTTTGAGATTTTCACGTTACATTCTTATGTTTTTTTGTGTTCATTTATTTTCACTATGTTGGTTTTTCTCAAAAACTAGTATTAGGGCTTTGGTTCAGCTTGTTGGAGACGAGAGAGTGAGATGTTGATGTATGAATCAAGTATAGGAGATGGGAACTCACATCTGAAAGTTTAACGTAATTTCCCAATTCACCGTTGATCTAAACATGTACTGTCTAATTTCTCACACGTAAACCGTTTAGAGCTATACTATATGAGGTTCCTTGATGCCGTACCGAGGGAATCACGTGATTGTAAAACAAAGCCAAGTAATTCGTGAAATGTGATGATAGTATCCTCATGCTCCAAATCCAACCTGAATGCTTTTTAGGAGTAGTTTGATGACGAGGGCAACAGTATTAGCCGTATAACAAACAAGATGAATCCTGAAATTTGGATCACAATATTAAGAAGAAAAAGCTAAAGAGATAAAGGTATACCCTGCAATGATCAAAGCAACACTCTCTTGGTTTCTTACTTGGCTTGTTATGCGTCTAGTCCACTAGACAACAACACATTTCAATGGGTCAAAGATAGAAACTACACCAAAAAGAAAAAGGCTAACTCATCAAAATTTATAAAATCAAGTTCAAATACATTAAAGCCAAAAAATAATATTATAAAAATAGGGTTATGGGACCCTACATTCATGATAGCTAAGTCCAAACAATCTCTCCTATGGAATATTATCGACCAAAAGATTCAAAAAACATTCAGAGAGAGAATCAGATCGTCTAGAGATTGATGAACAACAGTTCGACAAACGGGAATTAGCACCACTTTCCAAAAGATGCTCCCTATATTCGCTTTGTGAGTGAACTGAACTACGATTTGCCCAAGAACCAAGCAAAGCAAATCAAAGCAAGCTAATATTACACACATTTTCTACATTCTCACGCAACCTCACCTAACATTTATGGATCATCTAATCTTATTCTTATGTTAAACTCAATTAAATTTCATATAAAAAAATAATCTTATTCTTATGTTAAACTCAATTAAATTTCATATAAAAAATTGAATAAAGATTGGTAGACACCTTTTATGTCTACACCACTTTGTACAATTATGGAAATTTTCGATTAACCAAATACATGATTTGTGTGATCACATTTTTTCAATTACGTGACCACCATTAAGAAGCTAAAAAATATGGTCACACAACTAAAATGTGTGTGACCACTATTTTTCCATTTAATTCTGAAAAATCAGTGGTCACGCAACTAAAAAGTTATGTTCACACAGACCATATATTTGATTAACTATGTATACATTAAAGATGACTATCTATTGTTGCTCAAAAAATTTCTTCAAAACGGATGTATGATTGCTGGTGGTTTAATTAAGAGAAATATTAACGAGTGTCCATGTGGCACTCTTTAAGCATCTTTAATAGTAAGTTTTTATGAAAATTTATGCAATTAGTAATCGAAATTTATACATTTGACTTTTTTAAAAAATATATTTTAAATTTGAGATCTTTAAAAAATGTCTCGCGAGCACTCGTTACAAGATCTTTTAATTAATGGTCACCGCCTCGGAACAAACGGTTCATGTTCTGCACAGTCTTATATGTAATGCTCTTGCTAATCATAATGTTACGTGGCTCGTTGGATTTTGTGGGACCCGTTTATCACAGTTTTTAAATTTCCCAATGTGAAGTGTAAAAAGAAAATAAAATACTAATAATTGCCCAAATCGTATCTATGTACTAAACCAAAATCAATTGTTAACGAAGTACAACGTCTAATGAATTGTTTATAGAACTAGATAACAAGTTGGTGATGGACAAATTTCAAATAAACTTAGATCACAAGTTAAAATTGGATGCTATTCTAATTGTTTGTAGAAATTCGATTTCTCTTTTTTAAATTTTAGGATAATTTTTTTATGACGACAAATCAACAATGTTGATCATTTTTCTTCACAAAAACAATGTTGATCATTTGTCAGTTAAAATGGTGTTGTTATGTTAGTCACGTCATTTTTAATTATATTTCATCTTGTATTATCACTACTTTGATGATAAAATGAGCTAATTTTGTTTTAGTAAGAGAAAAAGCGTGATGAGGAGTTTTTCGAAGTTGATCTAATTTGACTAAATTAAATCTCAAAATCAACCAATTGTTTTAGAGAAGAAGTTTTAGGAGGACACAAACATTTGGACATTTTATTTTATCACATACTCATATTTAGAAAAAGTAATCAATTAATATAAATTTTTTAAGTATTTAAATGATATATATTTTTATGCATGAGCGTCTAAATGGTAAAATTGACTGTGACCATTTAAATATTTTCTCTTGTTTAAGATTTGGGTTGAGCTCCTACTATGATAATCCGAAGAAGATCTTATCCTATAGTAATTGATTTTTTTTTTTGTTACAATCCTATGATTTACTACCACTATAATAATAAGTTTTAGTAAATTATATCGTCCACCGAGATGCCAGGTAGGTGGGTATCGTGAAGAAATTCACTTGCATGCATGCAAAGATGTTGAACAAATAAGCCAGTCATTATAACAACATATTGTACCAATTCTACCATATATAGTACATTATTCATTAAACAAATAAAGCAATAATTGTTATGATAAACTTCGGGAACACATAAAATTATATTCCTCAAAAGCAACAAGATACAACTGGAATGTCTGTCTTTATCTCACATTCTCACTTGGGGCTAGGGACATTTTTCTCTTTGTGGTTCAAAGATTCATTGAGACTAAAGAGAGAGCTTTATGGCTAGGTGGATTGGGATTGGTCTAGTGATTTTGTTGTTGACGAGGGTAGTGATCCATAAGGTTTCAAAGTATACCAACATTGAAGAAATGGAATAAGAATGCGACGAAGGAAATTAAAAGAAAGGGAAATAAAAATAAAGTATCAGAAGTATGGGTGGACCAACATAGCATCAGTAAAGCGAATTACATATTTGTATTATAGGATAAACCCTTAATTAGACGTATACGTCCAATCTTAAGAAAGTTAAGAATCAGCATTTATAAGGATCCAGCTCTCCTTGCAGTCCTCATTACGACATTCACATATTTAACAATCAAATTTAAAAAGTAAAATCTGCATTTTTTTTAATATTCTATTTTTATCAAACAACCAACAATGTGTGAATGCATGAATATGAAATCTTCATTACTATAAGGAAATCCAATTATTCCATTTATATAATACCATATCACACTACTAAAAAAACAAAAATTAGTGAGGGAAATTTAGTGAGGGAAAATGTAAAATTCCTCTCTAATTCCGTCACTAAACTTTGCGACCAAGAAATTTGTGAGGAATTTCATTTTTTCTGTCACTGATTTCCCTCGCTAATTTTGCTTTTTTTAGTAGTGTCAAACAACCAACGATGGTCGAATCTATTTTTTTTTGTACAAGTTCATTTTTTTTAGACTTCAGATATATAACATGATCAATTTGAACAATTAACCATTCTTTAAACTCTTGTAAAAAAAAAAAAAAACCATTCTTTAAACTAATGAAAGATATTTTTAAAATGGTCGATACAATTGAAACCCCAACAATATATCATTAACTTACTATTTTAGACTCTTAGGGTGCGTTTGATGGTCAGGATAGGGAGATATGATATGATACATTAATCATATCCTGCTTAAATCTCATGTTTGATGCACCAATGGGATAGAATAAAATAAACTATTTTCCTATCATATCCTGACTTTCCTTTGTAATTTCTATCCTGAGTACAAGCTGAGTTATAAATTATCCTGATGAGATTAGAAGATCATTCCTCATTTATAGAAATTACAATTATTAATAACATCATATGCTCACCGTATGTAATTAATAATTGTTTTCTCTATAAGGTTTACAACCTTTTGGTCAAAGATGTTCTTAAACTAATGTACATATTCTACGTAGCTTAGTACTTCTTTGGTGCTAATTATAAAATTATACAGAGATATTTATAATAACGACATGATTTGACCAAAAAAAAAAAAAGACATGATAAAGCACTGATAATAGCAATAGTAGAGGCCTTCAAAATATTTAGCATTAATCCATAAATAGTATGTTAGTTAGTTAAGCATGTTTTGTTTGACTGGCAAGTAATCTCTTAATATAATTAAATAAGTTGTAACTATTTTTCATTCATTGAGGAAATTAGTTTGACTAGCAAGTAATCTTAATATAAATAAGTTGTAACTATTTTTCATTCATTGATGAAATTAGTTTTACAACACATACATTCTCCTCTAAATTCCCATCATATTAATTCATCTTTATCACTCATAGTTAGACTACAAAACAAACAAGAAGTGGTATATGTTGTGCTAATAATTGGCATGAGAGCCTTGATTTAAAATTTTTGGGAAACACCGAAGATTTATGAAGGGATCAATCTATAGGAAACACGAGTGAAGTGTGAATGATCTCAAAAAGTTTCTTGCATAGTAATCGTGAATGTGAATGGTGGTTTTCCATCAAATCTTTTCATTCTTGATGGAAACAATTAAGAACGATGAAGCCTTTTTCTTAGTTGCGCCTTTGAGATTAAGCCTTCAAGCAAGAAGAAACCATGGGTCTAAAGATCCTATAGTTTGAAACCTCTAATTCAACACAAGCCAAACATCCAAAGCAAGGTGTACCAAATGTACAACACATGTTGTACCCTCCAATACATTTCATTTGATAACTACATCCTATAGTTGAAGAGTAATCAACATGATGAACATGTGGAATGTGAAACATATGAAGGAGACTTTGCATGATGATTATCTGATCATTGCATCTTGTTAAAGATAATTAACCACCAAGCTCATATCGTCTAATCTGATGGTCATAAAACCACATTCTCTAATAAAGTGCCTTTGGTGTTTAGTATCTGAAGGTTATCTGGTGACTCAACATTCTCTGTTGATTCAACTCCTTTAATACAAGCCTAAATGTCAATCTAAAATAATTATGAACGAGGCAAAATCGCTCTGTAATGGGAGGATTAGATGTAAGAACATGTTGTTGTAAACTAGTATAAAAATATATGTGCATTTTCTTCTTCTCCTTCTTCTCTTCATTTTGTTGATGTTCACTACAATTTAACTCCACCCATTGATAAAACTGTTTTAAATATGTGTTAAACGTTTTGGTATAGAACATTCTTTAAAGGATTAAATATTCAAATTGACCATGTAATATATAATTTTTTTTTTTGAAGCACATGTAATATATACATGAAAGCTAAAAAAATGACCATGTAAATAAAATACAGATTCTACTATTGTAATTGGAGATTCTTCCTATTTTTGATCTCATATTTTTCTCTGTAGGCGTGAAGTTTAGAAAAGTTACTTAGAAGTTGATTTTTTTCATATTTTTTTTGCAAGAATGTTTAGGACGCTAAAATATAAATTTTCACGTAAAATTATAATTTTCGAATAAAAGAAAATTTGATTATGAATTTTTAAAGCTTTAAAAGCGCTAACAACTAAAAAATAAATAAAACAACAAAAATCCCAACCACTAAACAGAATTTAGAGCTGATTATTTGCAGAGCTATAAAAAATACATAGAAATAATCCGTAAAATTTCATAGAATTTCGAAGATGCCACAATTTATTTTAATTTTTCAACCAAGACACGCAAAATTGCATTTTTGTTCAGAGTAAGCATTTAATCACGGGTCAAATTTCGTTCCCTAATTTTGTTAGCATGTTTATAACATCATAAGGACCTTCACCATTAAGTTTTAGAGTTTTTAAACGATAAGCAAATTAATTATGAATTTTCGTTTGCCATAATTATGAATTTTTTAAATAATTCATAATTAATTCGTTCCTCGTTTAAAAAACTCCTCAATTTTGTAGTGAAGGTTCTTATAATGTTCTAACCATACTTACAAAATTATTCGGGAATTACAATTTTGCACGTTGTAATTGAAAAATCAAAATAAATCGAAGCCTCTTTGCAATGCTCTGAAACTTTGCATATCCTTTCTATTTGTTTTTGTAGTTGTCTCTACAAACAACAACTCAAATTTTGAATTTTATATCAAGATTTCCGTTGTTTTATTTTTTTGACTTTTTGGTGCTTTAAAAAATTATAATGAATTTGTCCCTTTTTAATGTCTTAAACATGTATGTAAAAATTATGAAAAAAAAAAAATCAATTGTTAGGTCACTTTTCTGAAATTTATCTTTAAAGGAAAAATAGGAGGTCAAAAAATACGAAGAATCTCAAATTATATGATAGAATCTATGTTTTTTGTACCGGTTTATTTTTTAGACTTCACATATATAATATGATCCATTTGAACAATTAACCATTCTTTAAACTAATGAAAGATATTTTTAAAATGGTCGATATAATTGAAACCCCAAATTTCTTCATATGAGTTGTCTCCCACGAAGCATGTCTTTAACGTCATTGGCTTTACTCATCTACCACTCCAAAATAAACAAAGAACACATAATCCCTCTTCTTGTTCTTTAGATGAAATTGGTGAACAATGCTTATACATTATTTATAACTTTGTCAATCTCTTAGCCTTTTCTCTTCCTCGTTGCTATTTATTTTGGAGGCATGTTATTTCGTTGAGTAGTTCCTTGATGAACTTTTCATGCTCTCTTAAGAGTTATCAACAATGAACTTGAAATCTAGAATATACAATAGTTATAGCCTATGGCTCACATGAAACAATCATAACTAATGCACCATATGTGGAAGTTAATTTTGATCCAACAATACGCTCAATTAACGTATATATATGCTTTCACCTATTGGCGCATTATATAACAAATAATATTTCCGTTGTCCAACATTTTATTCCATACTTCAAAAAAAAAAACATTGTTATTCCTCTTTGGAGATTTTCCCATTCCTATTATCAAAAGTTATAAAATAATGGAAATTTAATTAAAAATATAATGAATTCTATAATTGATAGATTTTTTTATGTGACCTCCTTACTGAGTATACTAAAGGGACAAACATAATACCTTGATATACTTAAAGAGACATTTAATGATGATAACTATTTTAGAAAAGATTTTTAGAACTCCATAAGCTCTAAAAACTATTTAACTCATGTAAAGAGATTGTCATCTCTATAAATTACAAAGTGATAAAATCGTCAATTACATAAAAAGGGTGAAATATGGTTGAACTTGTCAAATTTGTTTATGTTATGATTACCCTTCTTTCCATAGTTGTTGTTGCAAAAAACTCTCAAGGTAAGTCATTTTTATCATTGCCAAATTTCCTCTTTTTTTGTACAATATTTTTTCCATTCTAGTTACATTCTTTTATTTTTATTTTTTAATTACAACAGGTAATAAAGAAAATATATGTTTTAAAGATGCTGATTGTCCACAAGATATATGCTCATATCCTTTTAAACCGAAGTGTAATATTTACGGCTATTGTTCATGTTAAACATATATATTTGCACTAGGTTATATGCTAAAAAGTTCCTATATTTAGTGATTGCCGGCAAAGGCTACGGTAGGCAATCTCATTAGGTCTCCTACCGTAGGAGACTTGACATTTTTTATTTTTTTTTTATTTGTAAAATGGATGTCAATCATCAGATATACTTGAAAACTTTTGAAGACCACAATGTTATTATATTTTCTCAACACTAGATTGTGCACTATGTTTCATCATCCTTCTCTCTCCCTCTCCATGTCTCTTCCCAACAACTTCTGGCTGCCTTCCTTGCCACCGCGGCACCATTCTTCAGACTGCTCCAATTGATCGATTTTCAACACGCGAGATAATCTCCTTGCTTCGTTTTTTGTAGAATTTGAATCTCTCTCTCTTTAGAGAAAGAGAGATAAATTTAGAATAATCTCTTGTTCTTGCTCCCACCTTCATAATTCTCCTGGACATCTAACATCTATGAAGTTGTTTAATCTAAATTGAAATTGTGTTAATGATTTTCACTCGTTCAAATCTACACTAGTTTGTTTCTAATTCAATGTGTTAGTTACAGATTTTTTGTCAGAATACAATAAATAAATAAATAATTGGGGGTGGAAGGTTGGGTGGTGCTTGAAGGGGGTTTGAACTTTGAAGATCCTTCTGTTTGGGTTACCAAACAATGGAGTCTTTTTCTTCATTTTTTCTCTCGAGTTTTTGCACATTCATATTATTTTGGATTTTTAATTTTCAATCATTGTTCCATTAATTTTTTGGAGGCACTAAAAAGCTTAAGGGTTAATTGTTCTCAATTAAAATACATTGAGCAGCACCACAGTTGCTACGATGTCGGCAGGAAAAGAGAGAAAGTCAGAGGAAGAGAGAAAGGATATGTTTAAGGTGTGGATGGATTATTATAAGATCAGTGTTCTTCATCATTTTAATGGTTACACATGTCATTTTTGTTGTACAAAAAATATTCAATCTTTTTTAATGTCTCATACCATAGGAGACCTATTTAAGTCTCCTACGAGAAACGGCGCCGTGATTGCCCCAAGACGGTACACAAACACACTACTAGATCATTTCATTTTTTTTAAAGGTACTAGATCATTTCATGAGTTGTCATTTAGTTATTGTTGGCATCCAATAGTCTTAATATGTTTTTTTTTTTATAGTCACGAACCTTCTAGTTATGACGCTGTACTCTAAGATGCATAACATTGAAATGAAATAATACAATAAATAATATTATTTAGATTATATTTTTCTCTCTCTTAATTATGAAGATATCTTTGTGGCCTTTCCACTCAAGCATATTACCTTTTCTTTCCAACCTTATTGCCTACCAAGATAATTCCTCCGTCCTAGATTAACCGAGCCAAAAGCTCATTTCACACGTATTAAGTAAAATGTATAAATGAAGAAGAGAGAAAAATAGTTTTAAGTGCACTTCTTAAGTATTGGTCCATTCTCCACTATCATAAATTTAAAGTGGAATATATTGAATTGAGAATGATGAAAGTAGTATTAATTAGAGTTATAAAGGAAAAAAAGTAACTAATACTGTATTGAAAAGTGAAATGACTAGGTTATTTTGAAACACTTTTTTTTTGCAAATGACTCAGTTATTATGGGACGGATGGAGTATCTTTAAGGGTCATGCTAGTTAAGAAAGTAAAAAAAAAAAAAAAAAAAACTTTTTGATTTTAACATTCAACTTTTCACTACATTTTAATGCAAAATTTCTATATTAGTTTTCTCAGCTAGTGTCCTGGAACACTGTTAGCATTTTCCTATCTTTTTAACAAATAAGTTGAAAAATAACTATTAGAGTCTTGGTAACAAATGTCATAAGGACATTGTTTAAGGAATTCATAAAGAGAAATTTTATCTTCAAAATACAAGTCAAACTCATGTAAAAATCATAACTATACAATTTTCATTGTAAAAGTTAATACTTCTACTTCTGAATGCTTAAACAATACCCTAAAAACATTTGTTAGCATTTTTCTAACTTTCATGTATTTGTAGACGTATAACTTATGTCAAAATATCGTTACACTTGTAATTTCCCTCACACTTTAATTTATATATCTCTTCCGTTTAAGTTTTTTTAACAGCCATGTAGGCTTTGTTCACTTTTAAAAGATGTGAAAAACTAACCCCCATGAGTTGACTTGTTGGTGAAGGCTTGGAACCTATAAGTGTCTTCATCTTTAGTTCTTAGATTCAAATCCACAAGTGCCAACAACTTCTATTCGAAGCAAGCGATCTTGTAAAAATGTCAATATAGTAAAATGTCAACAAGCTGACTTTTGGTGCCATATGCTTGAAAACTACATCGCCTTTTTCAACACTGTCAGACAAAAAGTGATGATGAATCTCTATAAACTTAGTCCTTGAATGTAACCTCTATAAACTTAGTCCTTGAATGTAACACTCGAGTTTTAGTCAAATCGATGGCACTAGTGTTGTCACACTTAATTAAAATATGTTGTAATTTGAAATCATAGTCCAAGAGTTATTGTTTCTACCAAAGTATTTGAGCTCAACAATTGTTTATTATTTTTTTTAATAAGCAAAAAGAGAATTTTATATCAATAAAAAAAATTAGGCTAAAGTGCACTTTTCCCCCCCTAACTTTCAAAACGTTGCGATTTTGGCCCCCCATGTATGAAAACCACAATTTTGGCCCTCTATGTTTTAGCCCCTTTGCATTTTCAGTCCTTTTGAGCAATTTTGACTTGGTCAATGGTGATATGTCATGCCATGTGTGTGTATACTGATTTTCTTTTATTTTAAATGCCACCATAATATTACATGAATTAAAAAAAAGGAAAACAGAAAATATAAAATATAAAAAGGACTGGCACGTGAGAGAGCTCTTTGTTGATTTATATTCTAGGGTTAACTTTGGGACTGCGATTTTGGTCCCCTAAAATCGATTTATCTTTCTCAATCATAATTTCCACCAAATCCAAATCCTAATCACAACTAAATCGTTACCAAATTTGATTGTTCTTACCAAAAACGAAATCCAGATTGTATGGTTTAAGTGTATTGTGAAAATGAAGTGGGTCGAAAATGGAAACTCGAAAGTGAGTATGTGTTCAGAGAAGACGAGTTCGACGAAGACAGCAGTAGCGACGAAGAAGAAGGGTACAGAGAAGACGAGTTCGACAACTGAAGGAAACGTGCTTTATCAACGAAACGTGCTAAATGGAGGTGACAATAATGTATCAAAGTAAGTGACCTTTTGTTTGTTTACGTCTGTTTTATACGGGAAAAGCACATGCTTGTTGTTTGTTTGTGAATAAAATAGGGTTGGTGGATGTATTAAAGACTGTGTTTATTTTGAAACATAAAACCTAAAATGGAAAATGCCAACTGTAGATTCCTTTGAATGTATGTGTATGCTTTAAGAATAGTCAGTATGTATATAGTATGTATATACGGTATGTATATTGTGTATATATATATATATACATTATGTATACAGTTGAATACAGTATAATGCATGAGTACAAATACACTTTGAATTAAATAATCATACAACATTTATTGATTCCTTTTAGGTCTTATGAGAACCACTATTTGAAGATAAGGTTTCACTACAAGGGTTACTTCATTTCTGACCCTATGATATCTTATAAGAAAGGTGAAATACATGAATATGGTGGTGAGTGGGACATTGATGAGGTGAACTTACAAGATCTGGACAATCTGATCAGAGAGATTGGGGTGTTAGGGGAGTACAAGTTGTGGTATATATGTCCAGGTTTTGACATAGTTGATGGCCTAAGGTTGCTAAATACTGATAGGGATGTGGTTAGGTTCATAAATGAGCATAGGAATGTATCAGTAGCTGAGTTTTATGTTGAATCAAAAGATGTTGAAGTTGAAGATTGCAGGTATGATAGTGAGGTTGAAGAGGTTGTTGTAGTTGACAAAGGCAAGCAACCAGCTGAGAGTGATGAAAGGGATGAGTCTGATCCTGATTACAATGGTGAAGAGGAAGGAGAGATTCCTGACTATGAAGTAGAAGATGAGGATGGAAGTGTTGGTGATGTGTCAGTTGATGATAGTGATTTTGATGAAGAGTGGGATTGGACTACTATTTTGCCTACACAAACTGTGAACCCCACCCTTGCTAGTCAAGCAGATAACCCTAATCAAGCTGTAGTTGGTGTTGAAGTGTCTAGGAACCCTCAAGTGACTGGTTTGGAAGACTTTGAAGATGAGAATGAAGACTCAGATTTCTTAGAGAGTCCTGATGCATCTGAGGAAGAAGAGGGATCAAGAAAGAGGAAACTGAATAGGTTTAAGTTAGGCACTAACAATGACCCTGTAGTATTTGAGGAGGGTCAGATCTTTGCAACTGGTCTTTTAATTAAAACTGCTGTGAAAGAGTATGGTTTGCAGAGCAAGACAAATGTGTACCTAGAGAAAAATGAGAAGAAACGAATTGTGGTGAAGTGTATGCCAGGCTGTCCATATCATATAAGATTTAGCAGGGTTCCTCCTCAAACTCATTATGTTCTCTCTAGTTTGAAGTCTGTGCACAATTGCTATCCAACTGGTAAAATTAGAGTGTTATCTGGACAATTGTTGGCAAAAAAACTGGTTCCACTACTTAAGCATACACCTACTATGACCCTTAAGGGTCTAAAAGATGAGTGTAAGAATAGGTGGAATGTGATGTTGAGCTCTTTCCAGATCTATATGGCAAAATTAAGTGCTTTAGAAATGATTCATGGTGCTAGTGATGAACAATATGCTCATCTAAGAAACTATGCTGAAGAGTTGCTTAGAAGCAATCCTGGGAGTAGTGTTAAGATTCAATGCAAACCTGGTGTTGGGGGGGTATTTTTTCAAAGAATGTATGTTTGTTTCAATGCTTGTAAGAGGGCCTTTGTGAGTAACTGTAGGCCATTGATAGGACTTGATGGATGTTTTCTGAAAGGTAGGTATGGTGGACATCTGTTATCAGCTGTTGGTAAAGATGGTAACAATCAAATGATACCCATAGCCTTTGTTGTTGTGGAAGCTGAAACAAAAGATTCATGGGATTGGTTTATGGATCTGCTTCTATCAGATTTGAATGGAGTAGAATTCAAAAGATGGTCTTTCATATCAGACCAACAAAAGGTAATATTTATTTCATTTATGAAGTTAATTTTAATTGTTTTAAATTTAGTTTTGATTTACATTGATAAATTGTTTTTTCAACTTTATTTTGTCAAGGGTTTGGTGAATACTATAGCTGCTATTGGTGAGCATATTGAGCATAGACTATGTGTCAGACATTTGTATGGAAACTGGAGGAAAAGGCATGCTGGAGAGAAATTGAAAGAAGCTTTATGGAAAGCAGCCAGGGCCTGCACAATGCCTGAGTTCAACAAAGCTATGGAGGATCTGAAAGGATTAAGTGTGCCAGCTTGGGAGGAAATGAGGCAGTATGCACCAGGTATGTGGTCTAGGGCAGGATATAGCACTCACACAAATTGTGACTTGCAAGTCAATAATATGTGCGAGGCATTTAACTCTGCAATCTTAGATTTAAGAGATTTACCAATTATATCACTTGTTGAGGGATTGAAGTTCTATATCACAAATAGGATAGTTAAGTTAAGGGATTACATGTTAAGGTATCAAGGAGAAATTTGTCCAATGATAAGAAAGATTGTGGAAAAGGCTAAGAAAGATACAATTGGTTGGACACCAATTTGGTGTGGTGATAGGGAGTCCTCTATGTTCTCTATGACTGATGGAACTAACACATATGTTGTCAATCTCAAAGACAAAACATGTGCATGCAGAAAATGGGATTTAAGTGGTATCCCTTGTCCTCATGCCATTGCTGAAATTTATTACAATCAAGCTAATGTTGATGATTATGTGGCACACTGGTACAAGTTAGTTTTTTTATAAGTTTTTATTGTTTTTTTAGTGTTATTCATTAGATTTTTCTGAATGTTTGATTTGTTTGTATAAAATTGGTAGGAAACAAAAGTTTCTGGATACTTATGATAATTTAATCCTTCCTTCAAATGGTCCAAAACTATGGCCAGAAGTTAACACACAACCAATACTCCCACTTGGTGCCAGAAGGGCACCTGGGAGGCCTAAGAAAGCAAGAAGGAAGGAGAATGATGAGCCCAAATCAGCAAACAAAAAGGGCAAGAGAAATCAGGAAACTGTGAGGTGCAGAAGTTGTAAAGAGCTTGGACATAATACCAGGACATGTGGTGGAAAAACAGGTGCTGACAGAAGGATTCCTCCTGGAGGGAACAAGGTAACTTTGTTATGTAATGTCCTTATATAAACTTTCATTTCTTTCATCAAATACTAATAACTATATATGTACAATTGATAGGATATTACTACACAATCTGCACAAACTGGTATTGATGCACAAGCTGCACAGCCTAACAACAATGCACCTGCACAAGCTGGCACATCTAATGTGCAATCAACTGTGACAAAAAGGCATGCTGCTGCAAAGGGAAAGAAACCACTGAAGAAAAAGTCAAAAACTGCTGCTGGTACACCTGCTGATGCTGCAAATGGTACAACTTCTGTTAACAACATTGCTACTGGTACACATGCTGGAACTGTAAATGGTACAACTGTTGCCCCTGCTGCAACCAACACATCTGGAACAATGAGAGGTGGCAACCATGTTGTTGGTGAGGTAGCTTTGTTTGTGCCTAGAAAGTCTAGAACAACAGGGGTTAAGAGGTCAATTAATGAGGTTGGAAATGTTGGTACTCAACAGTCTGTGAACAAGACATAAGCTAGAAGCTAGGAAGGAGAATGATGATACTGATATTTTGGTGATGAGACTTAATGTAATTCTGGTCATGTTATGTAATGTCAAGTACTCTTATTTTTATTTTGCTTATTTTAGTTTAATTACTCTAAAACAAAATGTACTATGAATTTAAGTACTCTAAAGAGTATCTTTTGGTTATGCACTCTGAATGTTAAGTGCTTTGATGCTATAGTAATGCACTTTTCTTATGTACTCTTAATTTACTTTGTCAATGACAAGTACTTTTATTAAGTTTATGAATGTTAAGCACTCTGAATGTTAAGTGCTTTGATGCTATAGTAATGCACTTTTGTTAAGTTCATGAATGTTAAGTACTCGTAATATGTTTCAATTGGTTATATCATTTCTTAATGCTTAAGTTTACATATGTTTACAACATACCAACAGTACATAAGTTTGTTTACATCATACCAACAATACATAAGTTTTCATTAAAACATCAAACTCAATACATTTCTTTTCTTTCATCATAACAACTAGATAAGTTTTCATTACATAACAACATAAGGTAACATCACTACATAACTTATCCAAACTTTATGAGAATTACCAACACACTTACAAACAACAACATTCCTAACAGAACAATAGTTAACACAAGCAATTTCAACTTATTCTTCAATGCATCATTCTTCTTTAACAGTCATCTAATTAGTTTAATCTGCCTATCAGGAACTTCTGGATCAAACCATCTGAAAAAACTGCATTTTCTTCTCTGCAAATACTTCCCACATCCATGGAATCTCCTTCCTGGATTTTCATCAGTCCAAGCTGTTACTAGAGGGGAGTCAACACCACAGTAACATACCAACTTCGTTTTGCCCAAGAATGATGACCCACTCACGGTTGAAGATGAAGATTGTCCAACCATTTTCTGTTTCCACAAATCGAACAGGATGAACACAAAATCGAAGGAGAATAAACGAAATTTATCAAAACAAGAAATGAATGATGGAGCAGGATGAATCGAGCAGGATGAATCGAAATAAATGAATGATGGAGCAGGTATGAATCGAAAGAAGAAGGAAGAAGAACAATGGAGATTGGGGTCAGATTTGGGGCTTTTTAATCCATAATTTATGACCGTTGTAAACTCTCTCACGTGCCAGTCCTTTTTTATTTTCTTTTTTCGTTTTTTTTTTAATTCATGTAATATTATGGTGGCATTTAAAATAAAATAAAAAAATCAGTATATACACACATGGCATGACATATCACCATTGACCAAGTCAAAATTGTCCAAAAGGACTGAAAATGCAAAGGGGCTAAAACATAGAGGGCCAAAATTGTGGTTTTCATACATGGGGGGCCAAAATCGCAACGTTTTGAAAGTTAGGGGGGAAAAAGTGCACTTTAGCCAAAAAATTAATTAAGTTTTTAGTCCCTATAAATATTTATAGTTTTGTTTTTAGTTCCTACAAAATAAAATCACACTTTTTAGTCCCTTTGACATTTTCCTTAAGCATTTTAGGGACCAAAACTATTGATTGAATTTTTTGACAACGACTAAAAGTGCTGATGAAAAAATTTATAGGGACTAAAAATGCTAAAGGAAAATTTTATAGGAACTAAAAAATATGATTTTATTTTGTAATGACTAAAAACAAATCTGTGAATATTTATAGAGACTAAAAACTTAATTAACCCATAAAAAAATACATCTAATTGAAATCATAGTCCAAGAGTTATTGTTTCTACCAAAGTATTTGAGCTCAACAATTGTTTATTATTTTTTTTAATAAGCAAAAAGAGAATTTTATATCAATAAAAAATACATCTAAAAGCACATGATTTTTTTCATACGCATAAGTTAAGAATTGGACCCATGACCACATGTTTAAAAGGCTTAAGTCCCTTACCACTTGGACCAATTCATTGTTGGTAAATAATACTAATTTTAACGAATTTTTTAATGACAAATATTTGTGTCATATATGATTTTTATAATAAATCATATTTAGTGTAATATAATATAATTGTCTTCATGAGCTCAGCTGAGTTAGTAGGGATAATATATAGGGTTCGAACTCTTGACAGCTCATTTATTCACAATTAAAATA
Source organism: Medicago truncatula (assembly GCF_003473485.1). Taxonomy (NCBI): domain Eukaryota; kingdom Viridiplantae; phylum Streptophyta; class Magnoliopsida; order Fabales; family Fabaceae; genus Medicago; species Medicago truncatula. The sequence goes on from NC_053049.1 coordinate 35,445,109, forward strand.
TGCAAGCTTCAACCACTAGACTACCTTGACAAAAAAATAATAGGGTTAATTAAGTTTTTAGTCCCTATAAATATTCACAATTTTGTTTTTAGTTCCTACAAAATAAAATCACATTTTTTAGTCCGTATAAAATTTTTCATCAGCATTTTTAGTCCCTATAAATTTTTCCATCAACACTTTTAGTCTCTGTTAAAAATTTCCATCAACAGTTTTGGTCCTAAAATATTTAAGAAAAATGTCGGAGGGACTAAAAATTAAAGAAAAACTTTAGAGGTAGTAAAACGAAAAATTTGCATATTTATAAAAATACATATACACTCGAATATCCCGTAAATAATTCAGGATCAATTTGGTTACGTCTTTACAAATTTAAAAAACAAAAAACTACACAGCCCCTCCCCAGCAAATCAAACAGTGCGCCCTCCCTCACTCAGTGCTCTCATCTGATCATCGCGTCCTCTCTGCTTCACTTTTGTAAGTCTCTCTGCTTCTTCTTCTTCATTTCCTCATTTCGTTTCATCTTTGCTCTTCATTTGTATTCATAAGAATTCGTAAGCCAATCTTCTTCTCGTTGGTATCTTCGGTATCGCTTTTCCTGTTCTCGTCTACAAAGGCATCGTCAAAGAATTCGTAAGCCACTTCCATTGATTGATTTATCCACAATTCTGAATTTCTCATTAGTTGAATTTAGGAATTTAAGGTTCTATGTGATTGTGAATGCTTTGCTTTGAATTGGACAAAGTTTCTTACTTTTTATGTGGGTAATTTTATTTTGAGTGAAGTTGGATTTTTTCCAGCTTTTGGGTATATGGGCCAGCTTGGAATGACTTAGTTGAGCTGTTGTGAGCTGGATTGGAAGAACATATGAAAAACAACTTATGACATTATTCATAAGCTGTTTTCAAATTATTTTTATAAGTTTCAGGACCGTTTGGATTTGTTTACTTTTGAGCTTATGCAAATAAATAAGCTTTTATATATTATTCATAAGCTTGTCAAGGTAGTTTATGAAAACACAACTTATGAAGATACAATTTTTGTTTGTGAGAACTTATGAATTAATATAAAAGCTTATTTATTTGCATAAGCTATTTTTCATAAGCTCAAAAACAAGACAATCTAAACGGGCCCTAAGATAGCTTATGAAACAGCTTATAGCTTATACAAACACAATCTAACTTTATTTGGGGTCTGTTTAGATAAACAAGTGATTTTCAGCTTAGAGCACAAGCAGTTATTATGATAAGTGCTTATATATAAGCTTGCATAAGCTATTTTTATAGCAAAAGATAAAATAACGTTTTTGTATATGCTATAAAATAATCACATGATTATTTCAATCTACCAGTGTTCGATTAATCAATAATTCAGAGTTTAGATATTTTATCAGGTTTGTGATGATTAGTTTTGAATTCTCAAATTTACACCTTCAATTTGTGCCATCACAACGTTGCATCATGAGAGTTGAGCTTCTTTGTAATGTACAAGCTGCTACATGTTGTTGAATGTGTGATTGAGTGTTTGTTATTGTGAATGCATTGACTTGGATAATTTGATTTTGATTAAGACCATGTTTGGATAAACACCTTAATATGCAGCTTATAGCATTAGAGTTTTTCATGTATACGCTATTTCTATAACAAAAGATAAAATAAAGTTAAATAGTTTTTTTTATAATCTATAAGCTGTTTTGGAGAGCTTATGAACATGTCATATGGTATTTTCATTAGTTCTCCCAAACAAGTGCTTATGTCAGTAGATAAGCTCAAATAAGGGAATCCAAACAGTCCTAAAGTTAGATTTTCCAACTTATGAAAATAGATTATGCCTTACTCTCAACATTGTATATCATTCAAACATGTTTAGTAGGATCGAATTTGAATATATGTCTTTACCGTGAATGTACTTTAACTGTTTGTTGAAATGTTTCTTCCAACTGTTTGTATAGGTTATAATACTCTGCTGTATTTTGTGGTAACTGCTGTATAGGTTCTTCCAACTGTAAATGAATGCACATGAATTCACTTTCTAAATGTATACAATGTTGAGAGTAATGTAGGAGTTCCAAAATAAAACTGGTCAATAATAGATTATAAACCCTTTAATGGTTTGAGGAGTAGGATTTTCCAACTATTGAAAATATCACACATAATCATAATAATTTGTTTTTAAGTTTTCATTGTCTTCGATGAATTCAGTTTTTTATTGTAAGACACAAAGAGAGCCAATGACATAAAAAACTTTGAGGTTATTGCCCTTAACATCTGAATTTACTAACTTTATCAAAATTAAAGGGAAAGATTCAAAAAGTAACTTCTTGGCTTTGGCAGGAACCCCAATTTCAGTTAATATAACTATGACAAGAAAAATACGGTAAGTACAATGGTTAAGGCCTAGAAATTACCCCTGCTCGAGGGAATGGGAGCATAGACAGAAATCCAAGTGCAGTCTTATTTGCCTATTTGCATATATCTCACAATAGAATGTTGATAATGGTGGAACTGTGTTATGGAAAATTGCTTATTGTTTATAATGTTCATTATTGCTTATTGTGTTATGTAGAATCGTGCACTGTGGTTCTTTGTACAATTGTGTTTGCAAAGTCACTATTCTTATTTTTAGTATAATTTGCATCATAATTTCTTTGAAATTTTAGCCACGTCATGGCCCAAAATTATGATGAAAAATACTACCACTGTTTTTTCCCCCCCTTTTCTTTTCTATATTGGTAATCTAAAAAAGCAAATTGATTTCTCAGGTTTTGGTCTTCTGTCTAGGAATGGGTCTTCTCAGCATCATTCGGAAAATCAAGAAGAAGGAGAAGGAAATGCGAATTCTTATGGTGTAAGATTCTCTCCCTGTTCTCTCCATCATTCTAGATTTTACTAGATTAATTAATTAGTTGCAATTGTTATGCAGTGGGTTGGACAATTCAGGGAAAACTACAATCGTTTTGAAGATTAACGGGGAGGACACTAGCGTCATCAGTCCTACCCTTGGATTCAACATCAAAACCCTCACCTACCAGAAGTAAAACTTCGCTTCATTTTTCACCTCACAAATCACTCTAATTTTATTTGTATATCTCTATACCGATGTCCATTTTTATGTTTCTCGTTTGCTAATTATGTTAAGTCATCATTTTTAGGAATTAGGAGATGTGAATAAGAACGTGCTTTTGGTCTTTATTTCAATTGAACATGATTTATGAATTTTGCTGTGACAATAGTAATATACTTTTGCTTTATGAGGATAAACATGTGATACTGCTTCTTAATTTGGTACGGTTGTGGCATATTCTAAATTTTTTATTTTCTTTAAATCCTAGGGATTGTATGTTAAGGTAGATATTTGGGGGTATGTTTTGGGTAGATATTAGCCGACCCAACTTAGTGGGATAAGGCTTGGTTGTTGTTGTTGTTGTTTTGGGGAGTTTCTGTTTTCGGATCCTTTTCTTTTGGTGCCATGCTGTTTTGGTGCTGGGTGGCTGCGGTCTTCCAGTTCGAGGCTGTGGCTTCTCGGCAGTGGGGTCTGTCTGCGGTGCTGTCTGTTCTCTGTTGATCAGTGCCTTGTGCATCTGTTTCAGCTTTTCTGATTTTTTTGGGCGGTTTGGCTTAGGTGTTGGCCTTGCCGTGCAGCCAGGGCCGTTCCCGACAATTTAGAGGCCCAATTGTAATCTTGACAATTTTCGTTAAAAAGAATTAAAAAAAAAAAAAATCTAACATTGGTTTAAACATGACTTTTACCTACAGACAAATAGACACTTACCTACAAAAAATGACATTTAGTGACAGATTTTGTCATAAGTAAAAGTGTTATTTTTTTTTTATCCTACACCCCAACAATTATACCCTCATATCCCTATGAATATTTGAGGCCCCCATAAATTGGAGGCCTAGCTCCATAGAGCTCCTTGCTCTTGCCCAGGGACGGGCTTGCGTACAGCATCGGCCTTTTCTCCTGTGTTGTTGTTTTTGTGCCCAGCGGCCCTTTCACTTCTTGTGAGGGGTTGGCTTTATAATAAAGTTTTGCGGTTTGAAAAAAAAATAAAACCCCGAGTTGAGTAAAATCCCTGCTAAATATGATGAAAATGTGAAATCAACGTGATATTGTGTGATTCCATACGATTCTAATGATCCTGGCTTTGAGTCGTTTATGTTTAAGCTTTGTGACTAGGCTGTTTTATGTTTAAAATACGAGACTTTGAGTCGCGTATGTTTATGATTTGAAACTTCGAGTCTTTTATGTTTAATTGGTTGTTTTATGTTTGTTTAAGATTTTAAACTTTGAGTAGTTTATGCACTATATTATATATATCTATATATATATATGAGTCAGGATCCGTTGACACCAAATCTTAACCGTCTATTTTATTTGATCAAAAGCTCAAAATAGTCTTCATATTAACCCACGTTAATATTTATGCACACTGATGCATCATAAGGCTCACCTAATTTGCAATCACTGGAATCTATACACTGTTGCAATTTGCATCGTGATACACTAATACTGCTTATTCTTCTACGAAAAATTTGTTATTCATTGTCCACATCTCTATTCTCTATTGTTAATTAATTCCTCCTATCAACATGTGCCATATCTTTGAAAAAGATCGTAATTGGAGAGGAAGACAATGAATTGGGGTATTCTGGATGGGTTTGTGTGAAAATGCTATTGTTTTAAATGATTTGGATGTATTAGTTTGTAAATCACTAAAAATAATTGCACATCTTTTTTTTCTTTTTGAAGGAGAAATAATTGCCCATCTGAATAGCTGCCAATTTTCAGTGTATCGGTAAATCAAGAGATGATGGGTATGAACGGTGGTATAATTGATTTGTAATTGAAATATGAAATTAGGTTAACAATATTTATATTTTAATTTTTGATTCAATTAATCTACACCATAATAGAATAGTGGGATTTTGATTTGCATAAGCAGCACATTAGATTGGTGAAATCTTTGAGAATGTGCAAGCACATGAAGAAGATGGAAAACCATAGAATAAAAGATCATGTAGGTGATGGTTCACATGCATTGTTAAGTGAATTAACAAGAGCCTTTGGATTAAATTAAATCAATGGATGTGATTTGGTGTTAACAAATTCGTTGACACCTGGTGTCAACGGATCCTGACTCTCTCTCTCTCTCTCTCTCTCTCTCTCTATATATATATATATATATATATATATATATATATATATTATTTTTGTTTTGGTATGATCCTTCAATCTGGGTTGCGATCTAATGTTTTACGATCTTGCTATCCCCATTCGATCTGATGCAAGATCTTGATTCTGACAACCTTGCATACGGTGGCTAGATTCTAGAATGTTGAGGCTTTTATCTAAATTGACAATGGCAGGTACACTCTAAATATATGGGATGTTGGAGGCCAAAAAACCATTCGATCTTACTGGAGAAACTACTTTGAGCAAACAGATGGTTTGGTTTGGGTAGTTGACAGTTCGGATCTGAGAAGATTGGATGATTGCAAAATGGAGCTAGATAACCTTCTAAAGGAAGAGGTTTGTTCAATAAAAATGGTTATTACTTGTCAACATAATAGATTGGTTACATCTAATACTTAACTGAGGATATTCAGTAATTTTCTTAAGGCATATAATTTCATATCCCTTTTATTTGATCCATTGATTAACAAAGACTTGTGTATCCTCTTTGCTAATGTATCCAAGCATAGTAGTTGCCTAAAATGAATGCTTTAGGAATATTTACCAATGCCTTCGGTGGATACAGCAAATCCTGTTTATTCCATTAGCAGCTACTTTCCTTTCCTTATGATAACTTGTGCATTTACCTTGTTGGGGAAATAGTTTTTAACGAGAGTACCAAAGCAATCTTAAGTTATGTTGATTCTTTAGCACTTGAAGAAAATGCTCGTTCACCAAAACCAGCTATAAAGACTTCTCATTGTTAATAATTTGGGATGCTCAAATGATTACTCTGTTCTTCTTTGGGTGCTTGTGAGCTAATAATATTTTGAAATGTTAGTTGTTTTATTTTTCATATGACAGAGACTATCTGGAGCATCCTTACTAATTCTAGCAAATAAACAAGATATTAAAGGCGCCCTTGCACCAGAAGAAATAGCTAAGGTAAGTTTAATGTTATCTGGGAACTTCTTCCCTGATCTTGGTAACTTTGCAGGAATTATGACTAAAAAAAACATAATATGCTGAGAATTGACCGTTAGATATTGTGAACCACTTGATGCTCTTTAACTAGACGGGCTTTTTTATATTAGTCCTCATAAGTCATAATTATCTTCCTGCAAGGCTGCACTTATCTTAGTAATTACTCGTCGGCCTATAGGAAATGTTGCTTTCTATTAAACAAACCTATTTGTGGCGGTAAACAATCATCAAGATACAGCTGTTTTTATTCTGATGCATATGCTTGTGAGTTTGGCTTTGCCCAGCTTAGGCAGCTAGTTGTTAACATCGTTCTTTGGGGTATGTATGACTACATATAAAATGATGCAGGTTAGGCTCCTTTAGATACGACTCTTTGTTATTTTATAACACTTCATCATGTACATAAAAAAATACGTAGGTGCTTACATAAAACTAAACTAAATAATCAATCCTTGCTAGATGAGATTGTCTACAAAGATCAAAATGATGTAATAACACATAGGTGATAACAGTTAACAAAATAAAGTCACATCAGTAAAATAGTTCAACAGAACTAAGTTGATTTCAGAAGTTCCAACTTTCATTTTATTTATTTGAAGTACTCAAACACTGCAAGTATTGCAAAAGTTGAATTTTAGCTGTTTTCGTGAAACAAGGGCTACTAAGCGTAAAAATTAACTAAGGTTCGATAATAAGAATTGTAAATTATACCTGAACCACAATGGGTCAAACTAGTTATCCCTTGGGCCTAGTTCAATATATATTTTCTTTAAGTTTATTTACTGATATGCTCTAACTGCGCAGGTGTTGAACTTGGAAGCGATGGATAAATCTCGACACTGGATGATAGTTGGCTGTAGTGCATACACTGGTGAGGGCTTGCTTGAGGGATTTGATTGGTTGGTCCAGGACATAGCCTCTAGAATCTACTTGCTTGACTAATTATTCTCATGCCGATATCCATGAAAGGGTTCAAAGCTCAAACTTAGAAGAGCATTCTTAATCCCAATATGCTATCATTGGATGGCATCATCCCTGCATCTCTTGAGATGTTCCGCATGGAACTTTTACCTCCTCTTTTCTAATCAATCATTTAATCTGGTCAGTGTACTAAGCTTATTTACTGTAAGGTTTTTATGTGAATATGAAGCTGGGAAGTAGAATACTCCCTTCCCTCAGTATCATATTATTAGTAAAAGAATAACGACCTATAATAAGCATCACTTTTATGTTTTCAATGTACTATTTAATATTTTATTTCAGTCCTACCTTAAAATTAATATCGTGTGGATTATTCTCAAGTTTATTTTACTATACTATGCGTTTAGGATGATTTATAGTTAACACTCAATACTGCTACCGGTGATTTTATCACTCTAGAAATTGCAATCAATTATCAGATGTTTTTGTTCTCTACCATGCTGCACCTCTTGGGAAGTCCACGATGACACTAAGAGGAAGTTTGTGAATTAGGGAGGTGAGGTTTGAATAGGTTCAACGAGCCTGAACAATATGACAATTTCTTCCATGCAAGTAGAAAACTGCAGTGTGGTGTTTGCGACTGGTAACGATGAAAATGAAGACTCGTAACAATGAGCTCTTTATGGCAACAAAAAAGACCAACAATCAATCAAACAAACAAGAACCTAATTTGGTACAGTTAAATGATTACATGCTTAAGAAACTTGCATTGCATAGAAGAAGTGACATACAGAGTCATATAAAAGCTAGCAATGCATTCTATCTAATAACGGTCGAAGGGTTGTTCATATATTTATATTTGGTTGTTGCATTTTATTAGTGAAAATTTGATTTCATGAACAACAAAGTACTAACTGATTAAATCAAATACAACAAATTCATACCTGTGATTAGGGTTGGGAATAGGTCAAGCCGGCCTACAGGGGCCTACGGCCTGGCCTGGCCTGGACTGTTTAGTAGATAGGCCTAGGTTTAGGCTTTTTGAAAAGCCTGTTTAGTTAAATAGGCCAAGCTTAGGCTTCAAAAAAAGACTGTTAAGCCTAATAGGCCGGCCTATTAATACTTATTTATTAAAAAATAATTTTTTTTATATTAAAAATATAAACATCTTTTTCTCTATCTATTAGTCCCTTAATAGGCTTTGTTGTTATAGGCTTTTATGTAGGCTTTAATCTAGTTGAAATTTACTTGTAGTGAAATAGGCTTTTAAGTAGGCTTTAAGACATGTTTAACCTATTTAGTAGGCCAAATGAACTATTTGATGGCCTTAATGTGAAGTAGGCCTGTAAGTAGGCTTTCAGGCCAGTCCAGACTTTTAAATAGGTCAGACCAGACCTAGAAAAACGGCCTATGATAGGCCATAGGTCAGGCTCAGGCTTGTGATTTATTTCGTAGGCCAGGCTCAGGCCTATCAAAGCCTAACCTGGCCTGGCCTATTCCCACCCCTACCTGTGATTAAGGATTGAATCCCAAAGAATAATTGACGGAAACCCTTTAAAGTACATCTAATACATCTTGAAAAGATACTCCTAGCTGATTTTGCAATCAAAATCTACTTCACACTAAGCAAGTAGCACAAGGATACAGTTCAACATGCGTTTCATTTTTTAGTTTTTGATTGGTCCTTCACTTTTCTTTCAGATCATAATGAATACAAAATTCATTGGTCAAGTCAAACAGTCTACAAGCATGTCATCAAATCTTGTTAAAAATTCATCATTTAAGGTGAATAATTAGGGTGTTCGAGATTCAGATATCAGCAATTGCATATATTATGCAATATCTCTGCTAATTAAGTTAAGCTCATGAGATTATATCTTAGAAAATTTGACTATATGTGAAATCAAATTTCACTTCTAATTTATAATAAAACATTTAAATATGCAAAACTTAATACAAACAAATGAATTTAAATTAATGATCTAATAAAAATTATATTTGTACAATTATTTTATGACAAATTTTAAAACAAACAATTATCATACCCTTATTATGGTCTTACTCTCTATTACATTGATTTTTGTATCAAAAAATGGTTGTTTAGGGCCTTTTTTATTATGTTTTTTAAACTTAATTAAATTAAGTTATTTGGTTGAGTGGACCCCATTAGCGCATACAAACAAGACAACCTCTCAACAACGTTATTTCCGCCTCTTCCTATTTCTTTTGTTCTCTCGACCAACCCACTCTTTGTTTCAAGGTGACAACTAGGGTACCCATGGAAGAATGGTGGGTAATTTACCCCAACCAATACACATTAGCCACATAAGCACATTTTTAAGTGGTATCCATGAACTATCTTGACCCCACCAACAAATTGCTCATTTTCATTGGTTGGTGGGTAAATTACCCACCATTCTTCAAAGGTAATCTAGAAAAAACCTTGTTTCAATCTTATTCTCACTTCACTCGATCGCTAGCTTCTACATGTAACTCTCTCTCTCTCTCAAATCGAACATGTCTTTTTCATACCATGTGAAAACGGCGAAAAAAAAAAGCTTGATGTATTAGCACTACTTGATATGATTGATCTAAATTATTCTAACTAGGTTCAGACTTTATGCATGATGCTATCTAGGTTTTCGTTTTTCACTTGCTTTCCGATTAATTCAAACTTGAAACCCTTTGTTTTATTTCTTGGTCTTCATGGTATATATTATATTACTACTTGATGATGATTGATCTATGATTTGAAGTGACTATGTGCTAATGTTTGCTATTTCGTAGTTTTATCTATGTAGTTCAATAATGGCTGCTGATAAAGCTTCGGATAATCAGTTAGGGTTTTGTGAAGACTCCAAAATGGATGATAATGTCCCTTTTAAGCAAGGTTATCATCTTCGAATGTGAATGTGATGAGAAAATGTAGCAGTAGCTTTGATGAGTCTGTTCAGAAGAGGGATACTACTACACTGTCAGTTAAGAGGGTTTTGTTTTTTTATAACAATAAGGAATTGCACATTTCGTTTAAGAAATCAAAGATGACTATAGAAGAAGACAAACAACGAAACATGCAATGAACGTTTCAAAGAAATCAAAGAACAGTGGAGATATATTCCTGACAATACCAAAACGAACGGTGGAGGAAAGCATAACCCATAAATAGGATAAATATAAGACAAATGTAATGATTTTGGTATGATGAAGCCAGAGTTGATTGTGCTCGTACTGATTTTTGCTGGCTAGCTGACAGATCTAGACAAAACAAATGAAGATTAAAAAGTTAAAAATAAGCCAACAAAAAATTGATACAATCAATTACAAGTAAAGATAAACAACATAGTTTGAGTAGAATCGAGTCACAAAATTGATGTACGTACCTCCTCCTTACACGACATCAGCGTCAATTTAATCATAGAAGTAGATATGTATTAACATATCTTATTTACGAGTTAGTGAGAGATAGATAAATAGCTAGATATATAGGAAAAGATCACGTATACAATGCAACCCCAAAATAATCAGGGAAACGAAGGGAAGAGAGGCAAATACATAGATCTACATTTTAGAATGCGGCGCTTCAACACACGATTATGAGGAATTTATAGAATGCAAAGTAGGGTTTAGATTAAAATTTTGTGTTATCTATTGGAAAACAAAAAATAAATATATATTTTTAATAAAAAAATGTCATAATAAATATATTTATTTGAATTATGGAAATTAAATTTTATGCCGATAAATAATGTTTTAAGCCCGTTTATTAAAGAATTTGCAACTTGGTTGGTGGAACAATAATATGCGGGGGGTCAGGGTTCTAACCAAAAACTTCCCACATTTTTCCACTTAGGATCAGTTTTATGCCTATGATAGGATATAAAGCAGGATAAAAATATGATATAGACATGATAAGAGTTATTCTATCTTTCCCTAAAAAAAAGGAGTTATTCTATCTTGTTTATTAGAAACATGGGTTAAATATGTTTTTGGTTCCTATAAAATTTTCAAATTTCAAGTTTTAGTCCCTATACAATTTTTCATCAATTTTTAGTCCCTTCAAAACTTTCCGTCACAATTTTTGGTCCTTGTATTTAAGTATAATCATGTGTATCCTTCGAAATTTTGCAGGATTTTTTTATTGTCGTATTTAGTAAGTTATAAACATCTCTCTTGTTTCGGTAAAAAAAAAAAAAAAAACTCTCTTGTAAAAGTTGATTTTTTTTTTTTTAACATATAGTGAATTAAATATGAATTTTTATGTTTTTAGCACTTAAAAATTCATATTTAATTCATATCTTGTTAAAAAATAAAAAAAAAATTGTAGAAGAGATTGTTATAAAATTATAAACATCTATATAAAAATTTATTAAAAAGTGTGAAGCATACACATGATTTGATTTAAAATCAGGGATTATGCAGGAAAATACATAGATCTACACTTTAGGATGCGGCCCTTCAACACACGATTATGAGGAATTTATAGAATGCAAAGTAGGGTTTAGGTTAAAATTTTGTGTTATCTATTGGAAAACAAAAAATAAATATATATTTTTAATAAAAAATGTCATAATAAATTTATTTATTTGAATTATGGAAATTAAATTTTATGCCGATAAAAAGTGTTTTAAGTCCGTTTATTAAAGAATTTGCAACTCGGTTGGTGGAACAATAACATGCGGGGGTCAGGGTTCGAACCAAAAATTTCCCACATTTTCCTACTTAGGATCAGTTTTTTGCGTATGATAGGATATAAAGTAGAATAAAGATATGATATAGACATGCTAAGAGTTATTCTATCTTGTGTTTATTAGAAATATGAGTTAAATATGTTTTTGGTCCCTATAAATTTTTTAAATTTCTAGTTTTAGTCCTTATACAATTTTTCATCAATTTTAAGTCCCTTCAAAACTTTCCGTCGCAATTTTTGGTCCCTTTATTTAAGTATAATCATGTGTATCCTTCAAAATTTTGCATAATTTTTTTTATGGTCGTATTTAGTAAGTTATAAAAATCTCTCTTGTAAAAGTTAATTTTTTTTAACATGTGATGAATTAAATATGAATTTTTATGTTTTTAACGCTTAAAAATTCATATTTATAGAATGCAAAGATTTCGAATCCAGTAACAACTTCAGATCTGAAACCGTGAACACAAACAGTGACGAAACAGTAACACTAGCAATCAACAAAGCACCACTGGATCGAAGAAGAAGAAAACGCGAGGGAAGAAGAGGAGCGAACCGGCTCAACAGCAAGTGAAGCAAAGAAAATTTCGTTTGTGTTTTAATCTTTAGATATACTCCTTCTCGTTGTGTTTTTGCGCGATCCTGTTCGGATTTGACTTTAAAACGAAAATGGATGTTGAAAAATGACTTTAATTTTTAAAAAGGGTGAGTTTGGTTCTCCGGCACGGCGTCCCCGTCTCTGGGCGGCGACCACTGCGCCGGAATCATCATGTGTGGCCGGAAAGATGAAGACTCATATGAGTTCTTCGTTTTCTTTTCCAGAATGTTGAAAATTGTAGAGAGAGGGAGAGCTTTATGTTTTAGTTAGAGAAATGTTTGAAGCAAATGAAGTTTGATTTGGTGTAGTTTGAGAAGCCTAGGATTATTACACGTGTACACTAGATCTGATGGTTGTGAAGTGTTTATGCACGGTGCATAAGGATTTCCTTATGCACCATAACTTTTGCCAAAATTTCACATTTTATAGAAACCAAAAACATATTTAACCCTAAAAACATGATATCAAATAAGATACCATTATTTTGTAAAATGTTCTAAAATTGAAAAATTGATAAAAAGAAGTTATATAATTTGGATAAAATTCATTGACACTAAAACAGAAATTCAATCTTTTCAAAAACAATTCACGAGTAACTAAATAATTCTATTATATATGTTAGCTAAGCTAAATAGAGTTATGATATATTACATGTAAATGACAAAATTACCTTGCAAAAATATTAATAATTTAATGCAAAATAAATTAATATTCATATTTTTTAAATATTAATAACTATGTTATTTTTTCTTTCAAAAAAATGATAATCATGTTATTTTTAAATGTTCCAATTTTTAAATTTACCCTTGTGACAAAATTGTACATATTTTTAAAAATTATTTAGTAATATTTTTATTTTTCATTTTAATACATTTTAGAATGTGGCGCTTCAACACACGATTATGAGGAATTTATAGAATGCAAAGTAGGGTTTAGATTAAAATTTTGTGTTATCTATTGGAAAACAAAAAATAAATATATATTTTTAATAAAAAATGTCATAATAAATATATTTTATTTGAATTATGGAAATTAAATTTTATACCGGTAAATAATGTTTTAAGACCGTTTATTAAAGAATTTGCAACTTGGTTGGTAGAACAATAATATGCGGGGTCAGGGTTGAACAAAAAATTCCCCATCTTTTCCCACTTAGGACCGTTTTATGTGTATGATAGGATATAAAGCGGGATAAAGATATGATGCAGACATTATAAGAGTTATTCTATCTTGTGTTTTTTTTTTTTGAAGAGATTAAAATGAATTATATTATCGCAACGAAGGTCTTCCTAGCACAAGGCATGCCAAGGAATAAAAACCTCAAAGTCAATACAAATTAAAAGATTACATACAAGGCTAAAGCCATCACCACAAAACAACCCGAAACAACACAGCAATTAGCCTATGCCTAGTAAAGTGAACGGACTAAGCCACTAGAAACATGGGTTAAATATGTTTTAATCCCTATATAATTTTTCATCAATTTTTAATCTCTTCAAAAAAAATTCGTCACAATTTTTGGTCCATGTATTTAAGTATAATCATGTGCATCCATCGAAATTTTGTATAATTTTTTTATAGTCGTATTTTGTAAGTTATAAAAATCTCTCTAGTAAAAGTTTAATTTTTTTAACCTATAATGAATTAAATATGAAATTTTAAGTTTTTAGCGCTTAAATATTCATATCTTGTTAAAAAGTTCAAATTTCTTTTGTAGATGAGATTGTTGTAAAATTATAAATATCGATATAAAAATTTATTCAAAAATGTGAAGTATACACATGATTTGATTTAAAAACAGGGACCATAAGTGGCGGTAGAAAATTTTTAAGAGATCAAAATTTCATTAGAATTTTATAGGGATCAAAAACATATTTAACCCTAGAAACATGATAACAAATATAATAACATATTTAACCCTAATTGCTCATATCCATGATAGGAATTTGAACAAGTGAGGTAGGATAAGATAAGTTCTAATACTAATCTTGATGTGTTATCAAACTCTAAATTGAGATAAGATATGATATAGGAGTAAATAGTCAATTTCCCCTCTGAAATTGTAAGTTTTATCAATTACCTCCCTGAAATTAACAAAACTTCAATTACCCCCCCTGAAATTTCAGAACGTTAGTCAATTTACCCCATCCGTCAAATTTTTCTGTTAGTGAACATGACGTTTTGTAAACACCCCCCTAAAGTTTTGCACTTATGTGCAAAATGCCCCCCAAACTTAAAAATTTATATTATTTTTTTCTTAAAAACAAAAAATTAATAGTTAAATATTAAAGCTAACTATTAATTTTGGAGTTTGGAAAAACTACATACATATATACATCAAAATAGGGAAAAATGTGTATTTTTAAAGTGACAATAATGATTATTTCTAATAGACAAATTATTATTTTTAGAGGTTTATAAACAAATTAATAATCAGATTTAAATTTATATTTTCTCCTTCACCATCTTAGTCTTTTAACTCCTCCAACTCCTTCAACAATTTGATCAAACCATTTAAACTACACAACCCCCAATATTAATCCACAAATCATCCCATTATTGTCACTTTAAAAATACATATTTTTCCCCATTTTGGAGCCTATTTTGATGTATATATGCATGTAGTTTTCCCAAATTCCAAAATTAATAGTTAGTTTTAATATTTAACTATTAATTGTTTGTTTTTAAGAAAAAAATAATATAAATTTTTAAGTTTGGGGGGCATTTTGCACATAAGTGCAAAACTTCAGGGGGGTATTTGCAAAACGTCATGTTCACTAACAGAAAAATTTGACGGAGGGGGTAAATTGACTAACGTTGTGAAATTTCAGGGGGGTAATTGAAGTTTTGTTAATTTCAGGGAAGTAATTGATGAAACTTACAATTTCAAGGGGGAAATTGAGTAAATTACTCTATGATATAGTTATCATATCCTATTTTTTATCCTGCGGACCAAACCGATCCTTAAAAATGTGAATCGAACTAAAAAAAATGGAGCTTTTCTGTAAATATTTCTAGCTATATGAACTACAACAACCTTATTATCTCTAGATTTTTCTTGTAATTAAATTATTTGCTTTAAATGCCTGTAGATGTTCCTATCCTGTAAACCCTGCATGCCTGTAGATTTTCCTATCTTGTAAACCCTGCATGAAGTATATATAGAGCTCATCCAATTTCGAAGGAAATCTACAACCATGAGTTTTAGGATTGCTTCATAGTATTGAATGTGTGTTTGATTATAAGGATATGTTTGTAGAGTAGAAAGTAAAGGTCATTGCAGTCAAGCAAATCAAGCACACTTCGATTTAATGGAAAAGTCTTAAAAGGAAACTTGTGCCGAGAACTTACTTGTAACAAAGTTACCTCCAAATTTGTCCAAATTAGGTTCTTCGTTTGGCTGGGTTGTTGGTGACTCCAATATACTGAGATTGAAGTTTAGATTCGAGCAATATTTGGTATCCTTGTCCTCCACAATTGTTCCTTAACAGATATACTGGTACTATCGACGAGCTTGAATTAAACAGAGTTTGGCCCTAGGCATTGGACCTATTGGTGGATTATCGAAGATTGTGTGTTTGACGGTGGCCTCACTAGCAAGCCAACAACAGAGCTTCATAGGTGGAGTTGCAGTTGGCAACAGAGGATAAAGAGCAAGGGCAGTGATTGCGAGGGTAAATGACAATTGAGAATTGGCATCATTGTTCTCTACGATGCTGCATCTCTTGGGAAGTCCACAATGATAGATTTAGTGGAAACTTGTGAATTGGGAAGTTGAGGTTTGAATAGATTCACCAACCTTGAATCAACAAGACTACTTCTTCTATTGTAAGCTGCGCTGTGGTGGTGTGGTTACAACTGGTAACCATGAAGATGAAGCTCTTCTCTGACATGTAATAGCAAGCTTGTTATGAATTAATTTCTTTCTCCACAGGTCGTTTTGAAATTTAGTTCATTTAGATTTCAATATTATTTTGAACGGTTGAATTATGGAATGGCATGGAGCCTCATGCTGAAACAATACCAGAAACAGAAGAGCATAAAGTACAAGCTTTTGTCGGCTCATGATAAAACAAAATTCAGCAAGGTATCAAGGATTCTTGTTTGTATTTTGTATTACAAAATCGGTGCAAATAAAAACATTTGAATATCATTGAGGTAATATCGCAGTCAGCCAGCACATGGTATCAATCAGAATATAGTTTTACAACTGCAGCAGCTATAGAGCTTCCATTATGAGTTTCTCTGTAAGAGCTTTGGAAAGTCCCATCACTGTATCAGCTGATCCAACCTACCACAAGGATCACACGGATCATTTGTTAAGAAAACAGAGTAAAAGGGATTAATCCACATTACATCACCCTGAAACAAACGTTTTCTAGAAAATTAACTCAATTGGCATAGATGTCTGGGAAATGAGTGAAGGCTAAAGCTACAAATATTTGCTTTTTGCAGTCATAAAAGAAAGCCCCCAAAAAAGGGGAAAAAGATATTGGAAAATGGAAAAATTGGAGCACAAGAAAAAAGGTATTAAAGTAATTCACAATATCATGAATCGTTTTGAACTTTGATGGCAACAAGGGTATGAGTCTCTAATTTGCAAAGAATGCATATTGCTAATGTGGTCTTGTTATTATGTGCATGCATATGCTTTTGAGAGTTAGTGTAATTGAGAAAGCAAGATGACTAACCACTGCATCCACAAAGGGTAACGTCAATGGATGTTCCAGCATCAAACCCCCAGCAACATTGAACGTAACCCCGTCATCAATCTGAGATTCTCCCATCAAATAAGAAAACTCATATAGTATTTGGTTTGACAAGAATTTCCTGAAAGAAAATTTCAAAAGATCAAATGTTTTGAGAAACCGGTTAAAGTACTCTTTTCACCTTCATACTTTGCTCAGTCCAAGGGTGAAAAGTGTACTTCTAAAAACATTTACCAGATTATCAATGACCTCGTCTGGTATTTCAAGGAAATAAACCTGTCATATAGGAACAATTTTACAAATGTCAGTCAAGTTATCTGCAAAGACTGAAGAGAAATAACGAGTTTCTGAAAAAGCATCTGCAGCATCTAATATACAAGATGCTTCCTAATATCTAGCAATCTAGATTATAAATGAGCTCTAGGTTAGCAGCAACTTGTACCTCTGCACCCTCCCATCCCCCATAACGTTTTCCGGTCACAAGGTTAGTCACCACAACAGATCCTACCACAGCTGCATGACTACCAGAATATCCTGCAAAATCACACAATTGTGAATGTGGCTGTTACATCTGCCTATAATCACCAACAACAAAAAATGGGGGCTAAAATTCATACAAACCTTTGACAAATTCCCGTGCTTCTTTCTCACTAGTTGGTTTTTCCCTGATTATTCCTCGATATACCACAACCTACAAAACATTTATTTGTAACAACATAATAAGTTTACAAAGGTTTAGACTTCAGCCAAAAGAAAATTAGGAAAAGGCCTTATAGGATTTAGATTGTAACTCAAAATCTCACCAAAAAAAAAAAAAAAAAGATTGTAACTCAACTTTTGAGCAGATGTATATAGAATGAGATGATGGGGAAATGAAGACATAGACTCAGAAAGTAAGAATAAACCGCAGTGTCTGAGCCAAATATTTGGCCCAGTTTACACCGTACGTAATGAAATATGTACAGAAGAACCCACTTGGGTTGGTCTGGTGATGTTGGCTTGTGGGACCTTGGAGTGTGCTCCTCCTCAAGGTCCCAGGTTTGACTCTCCCCGGTTCAATTTGAGTGGGCTAGTTTATGTACAGAAGAAGGCTTATATTAATACACTAGAAACACAACCAAGTTTTATTTATATATTATGTAGGTTCACCTGCTTTAGTTAATGTTCTCTTTCTCTGGATATGTATCTGTTCCATATAAGAGAGTGGAGAACCAAGCCCATGGCTAGGGAACATCTAGTAAACTTCTGCTTTGGCCATACTTTTTGTTCGAAATGTACATTCTCTCCACTTTTTTTTTAAATTTTTTTAATTTTTTTATGCTAACCTACTGTAATTAGAGACTTGACCTTAATAGGTACCCAGGTTATCCCCACAACTAGGCCCTGTGTGTCCACTATGAAATTAATCCCCAAGTCGGAAGCAGGATGTTCGACTTAATTCACACAGGATTGGACCCTCCCAACTGGGCGACTCTAGGTATGTAACTCAGGTTCTTTTCCGGGAGGAGAGTCATATCACAAACTTTCCCAACACCAAATTGGTCATTCTCTCCTTTATTTTGACCACGTATTCTTATTTTGACAAAGCTAAATTAATTTATACGATTGTAAATAGCATCAGAATGTGAGCTGGGGTGGACAACATTCTCAATGAGACTAAGTTGGCAGAACAGGAACAGAAATAGTCACAGATATTATCTGTAAAAAGGAAAACCGAAGTCACGCCTTTCTTCTTCTTCTTCTTCTTCTTCTTCATGTATACACAACTAAATTAGCTGTCATTTCTTATCAATGCTGCATAGTTGAAACTTGAAACAAACAAATAGTGAACGATGGAAAGAAGAATACATACAGTGTCTGCAGTGATTAACAATGTTGTAGAAGCATCTGCCTCCAATTGACCATCATTAAGGAGCCTTTGCACAATAGCATCAGCCTAAAGAAGTATATCATGGTTAGATCACTAAATTTAACTTCAAATTGACCACAACCTCTCTACCTTATGCTATATTTTTCTATCATTTAACTTATTTAGGTTCTTAGAGGAATTTTATGGTCTGGTGGGAACAACAAGCTGCGATTTTTTGTGTATTCAATCACAACAATCAGATGCAAAGACCTTAGATAGGTTCTTTCAAAATAAACATATTAGAAATCAAACAACAAATGTGAACTTATGTTTCCATTGTCTTTCTCGGCCTTTCAAGTTCAACAGTGAGCATATTTGAGAAGATTAAAAAAAGTTCAAAATGAATACTACTTCAAACTTGATATGGTAAAATTTTAGGATGATTCACCCCAAAAACTTCAATCGCTCAGTATGTTTGGTTCTGCAGTGATGACAATTGATTTTGAATGAACTGATTATGTAAAATTGATTCTGGCTGAAAGTGAGTTGAAGGTAAAATTTGATTTATGTTTGGACTCATTCATGTAAAAGTCATTTGCACTATAAATTTGTGTATAAAAATCAATTCTAGACTCAAAAGCTAGAAATCATAGCTTCAAGTAGAATCAATTCTACACGAAAGCAACCAAACATATCATAATCAATTCTACACATCCAGAATCAATTACAACCTCTCTAGAAGTGGAACCAAACATACAAATGAACTGGTAAAGATTTTTGATTATCTTACAACCAACAAGCAAAAACCAAAATCATTTCATCTCACTCCATTTTCCCTCCTCACATTGATTTTCATCTTCTTGTCTTATTTTCTCAAACAAACAAAAAAGTGTTGACAAGTAAGTAATCTATAATTCAATTATTCTTCAGTTTTTTAAGCATAAAGGAGACAATGCACATCGATTTACCAGTCATTGGATAGCTAATAATGGCTAAATTTACTACATATATACATAGAACTAAGAAGCACTGTCACATACACCAGAGAATAACACATCGTCATTGGTAATAATTTGAGAAAATTGACTAATTGAATAAAATCACATGTGTCGGTATCGTGTCAGTGTTAAGTGTTAACACGTGTTAGACACCCCTTGGATGAGAAGTGTCAATACTTCAAAATATAAGGGACAAAAAGGATTGAGAATTGACAAGTCCAATAATAGATGAAAAGAAAGAAAGCATATATACCTTAGCCTCAGCTAATGTTACAACCAAATCTTCAGGCTTTTCCCTCCTAATACTTTTCTCATCAATATCTGCAGTCTAATTATTACATCAACCAAACTAAACAATTTCAATTTCTTTAATCATACAAGTTAATTGGCGTAGTTTGACAAAATGCATAATAAATAACATACCATTATTGTGAATTCGTATCCCATTTCAGCAAGAATCTGTTTGCGAGCTTTTGAAGAAGAACCCAAAATTATCCTGTAAGAAGGATTTTTCGAAGCCATCTATGGTAGTCGGCGTGGTTTCTAAGCTCTTGCTTCTAGTTGTGTTCTGAGTTGCTTCCCGAATATCAGGAGCTGGAGGCTACAATAAATCCTCTCAAAAAGATAAATAAAATAATTGAAAATGTTATATTTATTCCTATTTTTAAAATAAATCTTTTTATACATATTAAAAAATGCAATTAAAATAAATATGTGTAAAATTAAAATACCACCGTTTAAAGGTGAGACAGTGATTAAACAGAAGTAATAAATAAACTCCAAAAACATAAACACACTTACCACTTATCAGTCAACACTCTCGAGAGTGAAACCAAAACCTTCTTCAATTCCATAAAAAACATACCAAATGTGGCGAAGGAAGTTCACCACCACCATCTCCGGCAGCGCCGCCGCATTGACTGACAAGAAATGGGACGCACTGATCATCGGCGGCGGCCACAACGGCCTAACAGCAGCAGCATATCTAGCACGTGGAGGTCTCTCAGTTGCCGTCCTCGAACGCCGCCACATAATCGGCGGAGCCGCCGTAACTGAGGAACTTATTCCAGGTTTCAAGTTTTCTCGCTGCAGTTACCTCCAAAGCCTTCTCCGGCCGGCAGTTATCAATGAACTGGAGTTGGCAAAGCATGGATTGAAGCTTCTGAAGAGAAATCCGTCGTCGTTTACGCCGTGTCTTGATGGAAGATATCTTCTCTTAGGACCTGATAAAGATCT
Organism: Medicago truncatula; assembly: GCF_003473485.1. Taxonomy (NCBI): domain Eukaryota; kingdom Viridiplantae; phylum Streptophyta; class Magnoliopsida; order Fabales; family Fabaceae; genus Medicago; species Medicago truncatula. Next base: position 35,466,260 of record NC_053049.1, read on the forward strand.
TAATCACTCTCAGATTTCTAAATTCTCAAAAGCTGATGCAGATGCTTATCCCAAGTATTTTTATTTTTTTTTATCTATTTTTATCTCTTAATTTTGATGCTATTTTTGTGAATTTTAATTTTTATATTAAACTAAGATATTAGAGATTAATTTATAATTATATGCACCTAGAGTGTAAAACTTTTTTACACATGCATTCAATTAAAACATCACAGGAATGTATTTGCTGTGATACTTTAGGAACTAACATAAAAATGTAGCATCAAGTAAGTAATTTGATTGGAAGCATGTGTAAAAAAGTTTTGCACTGTCGGTGTATACAAATTAATGTTACTAGTTTGAATTAAATGATTAATGTGATTAGCCTTTGAAGGACTAAATAAAATTGAAGGTTTACTCAGACAATGCAATAGAATAGATTTAGATTATGATCTAATAGCTCCAATTAGATAATCATAAAATTGAAGTATTGTTTGTTTTGTCTTGTAAAAAATGTATGGATTTCATGTAATTTGCTTGGAAATATGTCGGTGTTATATCTTCAGTTAGTTTCTGGAGGTGCATTTACTTATGTGCTTTCTGTATGGTTTTTAACTTAAAAAAATACATTTTTGTGGTTATTACAATCCTTGAGAAAATTATAGATTTCAGGAAATCATGGGGGATTAAGTTAAGAAAATACGATTAAGCAAAGAAAAAGTTAAGAATGTACGAAAAGAACCTATATAATTGCACCTAAGTTTTCTCCTTAGTTTATTAGTCTTTTCGATGAATTCAGCTTGACGTACTTATCTTAAAGCATCATTGATTGAATGCCACGATTTGTCTGTGTTTTTCGCCCATGTGTTCCTCTCATTATTCTTAACTCTTTTGTTTTCATCATTCAGATATGAGAGTCAGCTTGAGACCTTCTGTAAATTCATGGATCTAGTGCTGGATTCATCTCCACCTGAATCTTTGCAACATAAGTCATCTCTTAATGAACAACTGAAGAATAAATTACAGAATTCAGTATTTTGGGCCAGTTGTTTGCGGCATGCAGCCTCCATGGGGCAAAAGGATATGGTGTAAGTGTTTGTTTCTATATAAGGATTATGAATTTCAAAATTTTTGTTTTTATAAGCTGTAAATTGGTATTGCTGTGAATACTTAACTGAAACAGTAACTAGTAATTTAAAATTATGAATTGTAGCAACAATCTACATGATATCTGTTTTTTTTTTTTATTTGGCAGGGACTTTATGGACCTTTTGTTGTCTCCAGCTTCGAAAGTATTGAATAACTGGTTTGAGGTAATCTTATGGTCTTTTAAACATTCTTATCTAAAATGAAAGGCTCGTTTTTGTAACCGGATAGATATAAAGACAAAAAAAAAAAAAAAACGACTCGTTTTCCTTTTCACTTTGCCCTTCATTTTGAAAACTCTGAATATGCTTTTTAAATAGTACATATGTCTTAATTCTCTTAGGTTTTAGACTGTGATCACATCTTGTGTCTCTGAAGTTTGTAGAACTTCCTTTTAATTTCCTAACTGACTAGTTCAACTCGACACCGGCTGCATTTTGGTTTAATGAATCAAAATTGCACATTATCTTGTTTCCATCCAAGTCATTACATTTTGTTAAGATCCCAGACTCAATATATGGTTAAAGTTGCCTATGTAATGACTTGGGAAATCCTGCACAATTAAGCTGATTTCTTAGGTTTAGTTAAGCCTAGTTCTAATGTTGAATTGAAGCCTATTGGAAACCTAATATTGGGCTACCCATAGATGTCTAGTCCTGCAAACTTCATACTCTAGATGTTCGTTCTTGTGTTCAAGAGGGCCTGTTGAGAGCCCTCATTGACTAGATATATGGGCAAAGTACCCCTTATAATGACTTTAAAGTTGAGGTAGACCATTTCGTTAAATACTCTTATACATCTTTTGATTATTGTTGTAAGTTTCTGTTACTATATTTACCTTCACTTAGTGGTGTAATGTCTAGTTTTGTTTGACATTATTTCTGCAGGCAGATGTTCTGAAGGCAACACTTGCAACAGATGCTGTGATAGGATCTACGGTAAGAGCTGTTATCTCTAGTGTAAAAATGCATCATATTGAAAAAACATTTTCAGGATATAATATGCATGAGTTTCTTCATCCTTCTTTGTGTGTTTGTGTGTGAGAGAGAGTGTGTGTGTGTGTGTTCGATATTTATAAATTGTAGTATAACCATCCTACTCGGTTTCTCCAATAAAAGATAATAGAAATGTTTCATCTTTCATGGTGAATATAATATTTCTAAATCTGTAATGCAGGCCAGTGTCCACACCCCAGGAAGTGGTTATGTTCTGCTACATCATGTAATGGGAGAATCTGATGGAGAACGTGGAATTTGGTCGTATGTATCTCTGCTGCTAGGTTGATATTTTATAATGAGCATAATGAGAATGGAATACTGTTATTTGCCAAAAATACGTTTCCTATGCTGGAATAATTTGAAATAAAATTTAGAAGTACTTTTTGGTGCATGTTACATAAAAATATTTTTCCTTTGCTAGAGTAATTTGAAATACACCCTCCGTTTCAAAATACATGTCCAATTTTTGCAATGTGCACTATTCACTTGACTTACTTTGACCATATTTTTTAACTAATGTATAAATACAAATATTAGCATGTAAGATGTTGTTTGATTTGTCTCGACAAATATTTTCAAAATATTAAATTTTATAATTTTTTACTTTGGATAATTAAAGATATTAACGGTCAAAATTGTGCATTGGCATATGTGAAGTGGACATGTATTTTGAAACGAAGGGAGTAATATTTTCCTAATTCTAAATTTATCAACAAACATGCTGCTACAGGGTCTAAAATAGTAAAATTTGATAATACCTGCCAATCCAACATGTAAGTATTATGCAGCTTGGGGTGGCACATAAAATTCTGTGTAAAAGTACCTTTGCCTTAAGCCCCAATTCTTTCAGGGCCAAAAGAAGACATCAATATCATTATTCCTTAGCATTTGTGAAACTAGAATTTACATTTCATGTTTGACCTTTATTCTGAACAGTAAATGCAGTAGTTTTATTAAGTATTGCAATATCCCTGGCATCACAAATTACTGGTGGTATGCTAAAACCTCCACACTACGCTATTACCCCAAGATGGAGTTTTCGCTTTTTTTTATCTTCTTCAATGTTGAATGGAATTTTCTTTCGTCTCCACTTCTGTCTTTCTTTTTTGTACAGAGAAAAACATGCATTTCATGCATATATATATATATATATATATATATATATATATATATATACGCAATTACATTCATACTTTTGAATAAATATCACTGGCATTTCTAGCTGAAGAAGATATTCTCAAATAACTTTTGACCAACAGTTACCTAATTTATAGTTTAGACATTTTTCAATTAATTAGCTATCCTTTGACTATAGCTTTATTTTATACTATTTATTCAAAGTGAGTGAATAACATGCCATTATTCAATGTAGATATGTTGAAGGTGGAATGGGCTCAATATCCAAGGCTATTGCTAGTGCTGCTGTGGCAGCTGGAGCACATGTTGCAACGAATGCTGAGGTTTGTCATCATTAAGAATCTCTATTAGCTTTCAAATTGACTTCTTCCTAGTCTCTCCATATTTGGCATCAACTGTCACATTCTGAGCAGACTCTGATATTTTAGTGGCTTGGATCTTAAACTCAACCAGAAAATAGAAAAAGATTTGTCAAGGGTAATCCAACTAAGAAACAGAATTTTACAGCAACATATTATGGTTATAGGCACCATGGATAGTTGTAGAAAATATTTCTGATATTATTTTAGTTGTAAATAGATTACAGACACTAATATGTTTATATAGATTACTCTACACACCTATTTGAGCCTGATTAATGGTTGGATGCACCTATTACAGACATAATTACAGTGTATACGTCTATTCACAACAATGGTTATCGTGAAACTTGGATATAAATGGTCTATTTTAGACATGATTCGTAACAGGATATGACATCATTTAATCCCTGCAGCAGTCCACCTACTGGCCAAAGGTTTTTGATTGCTGTTGCTATTGTATCTACTAGTTGATTGTTGAAAAGACTATTTCCTAATTAAATTTATTCCTAACCAAATAATAAAAACGACTTGAAATATCTTATAAATAGTAATAATTTTAGTTCATAAAAAACAAAAGACGGATAAGACAATAAGTGGTTCTTCTCTTTTCCGACTTCCCCTTCCCCGCCCTTTTCGTTATATTTTCTGCTGAGGTTCTAACCACCTGCGATATTCTGTATTCTTATAGGTCTCTCAGTTGTTGATCAAAAACTCTAGCACTGTCAGTGGGGTTAGTCTTGTCTGTTTTTACTCAATCAAGTGGGTTTTTTATGGTGAATCATAACAATAAATTTTGGAAACATGGCTTACATATAGGTGATTCTTGCTGATGGTACTGAAGTGCATGCTTCAGTTGTTCTGTCTAATGCAACACCTTATAAAACTTTCATGGTAAATTCTCAAACTAGCCGTAAATTCAAATTTCTCTGGCACCTGTATTTGGTTCTAATTTATAATATCTGCTATTATGTACCAGGACTTAGTGCCCAACAATGTTCTCCCTGATGATTTTTCTCGGGCAATTAAGCACTCTGACTACAGCTCTGTAAGTTAATTTACTAATTTTTTTCTTCTCAGTATGTTTCTTTTCTAATATCCTCAATTTCTACTTTGTGTCATTTCATTAAAAAAAATAGGTAAGATTGGAATATCTATACAGCATGCTTATATTTGATTGTTTGCTGATGAGAATGAATGTATGGAATTCATCCATGGGAAAAATACTCAAATAGCATCTCTTAAATTATCAAACAGATGACAAACCTGGGATAATGTTGTCAAAAACAAGAAGCCTGTGCTAGGATAGTTTTAATTTACAAACAATATGAACCTTTGAATATTTTTATCTTTTTTCTCATTACTTATTCATTAAATATGATTAAGTTTGATGCTTGCCATTGACATTTGTTTTCTCCCCGCAGTTTCACTAAATTTACGGAAATAAGGACACAATTTTGAGGAAATCATCACATAATTTTTTTTCCTTCCATTAATTGGTTAATATCTTCTAAACAGGCTACCACAAAAATAAATGTAGCGGTTGATAAGTTGCCCCAATTTCAGTGTTGCAAGTCAAATCATTCTCAAGCTGGCCCAGAGCATGTTGGCACTATTCATATAGGTTCAGAGAGGTATGCTCACCCACTATGGATTCATGCTGTGTAGTTTTCAGAACATTTGCCATTAGTAGTGTTCTATACGGGCAGTTGCAGCTTGTTTATTTTCAGAACATGTCAGTTTTTCTTTGCCTTTGACTATTTGTATTTAGCATGGAGGAGATTCATTCTGCATCTCAAGACTCGGTGAATGGAATACCATCAAGAAGACCGGTCATTGAGATGACAATTCCTTCCGTATTAGACAAAACTATATCTCCACCAGGTACTTGAAACTTCGCATATAAGAATGTTCTGATGCATTCTGTTTATAAGAGGGAATTTAGTTACTTTGCTTTCAACGCATTTGCAATATTTGTTCTGATTTATCTTATCACACTGTTGAAACATAACTTCCAAATTCCATTAACTAACAACATAACTTCCTTTTTATCACCCATCTCGTAATATATCTGTTAATGACCCTTCATAATCTTTGATACATGTTTATAACATCTAGTTAATGAAATCTATTTTCTTCATAGGTATGCATGTGATAAACCTGTTTGTGCAGTATACACCCTACAAACCATCGGATGGAGACTGGCAAGATCATGAGTACAGAGTAAGCTTGTTTTGGATGTACTAGTTGCATTACTTTTTTTATTTTGTTAGCGTTTCGGTGTCCAATTTTATCTTGTTATTCCTTGATCATGCACTCTGTTTGCACGTGGCTGCTTGATGCTAAAACTATTTGTTGAATGTTTTATATTAAAAGTTGCTTCATTGTATCTCATCTATCCTCCTCTTCAGGAATCATTTGCACAAAAATGCTTCACATTGATTGATGAATATGCACCTGGTTTCAGCACATCAGTCGTCGGTTATGACATGCTGACTCCACCAGACCTTGAAAGGGAAATCGGTTTGACAGGTAACAAAACCATTCTCTCAGTATGAGTTGATGTTCTACTAGAAAGCACTAGTACATTGTCAGTTTGTCACTACTAACATTTGACCGGTTTTTTGACAGGAGGGAATATATTCCACGGTGCTATGGGTTTGGATTCTCTTTTCCTCATGCGACCTGTAAAAGGATGGTAAAATAAATCAAGTGACTTGTGTTAGAAATTTAGAATCTGTTTCCATTTTTTGACATATAGCTGATAATTACTTGGTTGTTTTTGTTGATTTGGACTTAGGTCAAACTATAAGACTCCACTTAAAGGTTTATACTTATGCGGAAGTGGAGCACATCCTGGTGGTGGAGTTATGGGAGCACCTGGACGCAATGCTGCCCATCTAGTTCTTCAGGATATCAGAAAAACATGAGTGATGATAATTGCAGCTTAAGCCCAAGTTGTTGATGCCTGCAAATAGGGTTGGAAAGATATTTCTTTCAGTGGTACCAGCGGTATTTATATGCTCGAGCTTTTTATGTGATGTATTGGTTAGAAGGATCACAAAATTGATCTACCGAATTATATTAACAATTGCACAAGTTTGCAGATGTTGTAACATGTATTTTATTTTAGAGAACTTAAACCTGTAATCCTTCAAGACAAGCTGGCAATTTTGCTATGCATTGATTCATATAAATGTATTACAGGAAATCTAACATTCTTCATGAATTACATATGTAGGAACGTATTTATAGTGTCAACATTTCAAGACAAGGCAGCCAAAGAGATGATTAAAATTGGGATCTGTTGGGAGCATTGAGTGGCGAGTTGTTTTAAATAATTAGATTTAATTCAATATTATACTTTCAAAGTTAAAATGTTTAAAACTCATTCTTTCAAAAAAAAAATAAAGTTAAAATATTTAAAATTCATGTAATTGTTTAATATAACTCAGTAATGAATTTTAACCTATTCTAATTAAAAAAAAAAAAAAAAAAATCTCATGTGGCATGGCTCAAATTCCACTTAGAACGGTTGTAAAATGACCTTTTTTGTGTCGCCATTATTTACAAAGCCTTTAATGAATGCCATAAAGTTTAATTTGGAGGATGTTAGCTGAGCCGGATAAAACCGTAAAAACCAGAACACCATACACTGCAATGCTTCAGATGAGATGCAACTTTCGTCAACTTTAATGATAGTGTTGAAGAGATTTGAGGCGTCATATGTTTCAAGTTTTACTAAATTTCATTTTCTTTTTCGCAAGATTTAAAAAAATTCTTGACCAAAAAAAAAAATTCATTTTTTTTCATTGGAATTCAATATATGAATTTTATATTTTTTAAGTGAATCGTAAATACAAACTAATATCTCGAGTCGGATAAGACTACAATAAATGACAAACTTCTCCCTTAAAAGATTTAACATTGTTGCAATGTCGAAGTTGAGTTCAAATTCAAATCTCTAATTACGTTGAAAGATATCTCTTATCATTTTATCCAAATTGGTCATGGCTTTTAAAATTTTGATATTTAATTCAATATAATCTCATAGTTTGGTACTTTAGCATTTAAATTCAAAGTTTGGTACATGGCATTTTAAAATGTTGGGTTTCAAGGTAAGTTTCTTCAAAACACCAAGTGTGCCATAAATTAGTTTCAAATGTCAATATCATCAATTGAGTAAAAAATATTATGTTTTTTTAGACAAATAAAAGATAATATCCACCTGAAAACTCAAATTCACACACATTAATTTATATTTTTGACAGGGATTTGTAGACAAAAAATTAGTACAATATTAAAATCTTCTTGTCATACTTTGATGCCGACCTTGAGATTTGATCATTTTATTTTACTCTCCACATGCAAATCAATTAAGGTTTTTTTATCTATGGATAGCTCATACAATTTAATGTTTGATTGTCTCATCCATTGATTCCATTCCAAGCACCAGTCAAAAATAAAAAGGAAAGATTCCATTCCAAGCAATAATTTGATTTTGTTACATTTTATATGATACAATCGGTATCGACACATTTTATATTTTATCCTACATCCCCACAAAAAATATCTTAAGAGAGGCCAGCTGAATTCATTTTACATTTTATTTATGAAAAATGATAAGTGTTTTTAGAGTACATGTTAGTATACAAAATAGATAAAAAAAAAAAAAACTATATTTTACATTTGATAAGCAAGTCTGGGTCCACTGATAGGTAGGCAATGACTTGGTCTGTTTTTTTTTTTTTTTTTTTGTCAAATAGCAAGGGTTGTTAGACAAAAAGATAGATATACTAATTGTATTGAAATAATAAAAAATAAAAAAAATAAAATAAAAACTGTATTGACCATCTCATTATAAATGAAAATGCTATACATCTTTTAGTTAAAAACACAATATAACATAAGATTCCGATTCTTTATAGAGAACCAAGAAACATGGATTGTTTCTTCTAGTCACCTAAAATGAATTTTTCACTCTCGCACACATTCTATTATTCCACCAATACTTGATTAAAAATGTTTTTAACATCCAATTTTCCCTACATCTGTATAGTTTTGATCACATCCAAAATTGTGGTTAACTCAATTGACTATACAGTTAATTTAGATCACGTGCAAAATTATGAAATTGTGGTTAATTATGTCGTTGAATTAACCACAATTTTGACCGTGGTCTGAATTAACAATCTACTAAAATGATTTAACCATACTTTTGAACGTAATTAATATGTCGCAGATGTAGAAAAAATTAGTCTCTAAATAAAATTACCAATACTTGTTTTTACTTTGCATTGCTTTCCATTCGAATGGCAAGTTGAGAAAGTACCCTTGTGGAAGACCCATCTTCTGCTAATGCACAAGTAGAAGCATATTTAAGCTCTTCAATTCTTTGTTCAATTTCACTCCTTTCTTCACCAAGCATTAAATCTCTAATCACCTTAGCAATTTCCTCTCTTTCTGCAATGCCACTCTCATTAAATTTTACCTTCAAACCCACCTTGAGTCCCTCTATTAACAAAATAGCATTCAATCTTTGCTCGCCAAACAACGGCCAAGTTATCATTGGCACTCCCGACGCAATGCTCTCGAGTGTTGAATTCCAACCACAATGTGTTAAAAATCCACCAGTTGAAGTGTGGCTTAGGATTTGAGTCTGTGGTGCCCAAAAAGAAACTACTAATCCTTGTTCTTTGGTTCTCCCTAAGAACCCACTTGGTAAGTATTTTAAAGGGTCATTTTTAGCACTATGGTCACCTAGAATTTCAGAATTATTAGGTTCTCTCAAAACCCACAAGAATTTTTGACCACTCAGCTCTAACCCTAAAGCTAGTTCATTGATCTGCTCTTGAGATAAACTTCCTCTACTTCCAAAGGACACATACAAAACAGACTTTGGTCTTTGATTCTCCAACCACTTTACACACACCGATTTGTTTAACTCATTTGAACCGGTTTGTATGATCGGTCCAACGAGATAAACTAATTGTTTGTTGTTACTTTGCTCCTTTTCCATTAAGGCTCTCACTGTGCTTTCCTCCATTTCTGAGAAGCTATTAATCAATACACCATCAGCAAGAGAGAATCTCTTGGTTTGTCGAAGAATTGTCTCGTAAGCAATACTAGACCGATCTTCAAAAAAAGTACGAGGGAGATCTTGGCCGCGAATAGGTGTGCAACCCGGAATTTCAATAGGTTCAACGTGATCCATGTACTCACCCGAAACTTGTTCGTCAAGTATTGGCAAATGCAAGTGTAGTGAAGTTGTCATGGCAGAAACAGGGAAGTACATGAAAGATAAGATGTTGAACTCTTTCGCTATTTCTAATGCTTGGTTTGCAAAAGGATCAACAACTATTGCTACAACCGGTGTGGTTGAAGTTGAACAAAGCAAACTCAACGATTCGCGAAAAGATGGCATGGATTTAGTAACACCAAGTTCAAGTTGCATGGTAACTTCTTGTGGTAGGTCTTGTTTTTTTATTGGAGGGAGGAAAGTGCAGTGTATGGTTGAAGGAAGAGATTCAAGTAATTTGAGGGTGGCTGGGATAGGTGCATCAATGGTGGGGAAGATGCAAGTGATTTGGAAGTGGTTATGGACTTGAATGAGTCTCTTGCAGAACTCAATTACAGAAGATTCATGGCTAAACAGAGGGATTGATGTTACTACTATATGACTAGTTGGTTTTGTTTCGGCCATGGAATGGAATTGGAGAGAGAGTTGCTAACTATAGATCAGTGATTTGGTTTATGGTTTATGAAGTTGCTCATTTAAATTATATATATTGTTATAGATCTAAGACATTTTTTTAGAGTTTAATGCTAGACTGGCTCACACTAACTAACTCAAAGATAACATTGACTTGGTTTTAGTATTTAGGGGCTTGGTATTATGATATTGATAGAAGTATTCACAGTTGTTTAAGGGTGATTAATATATGTTGGAGGGGTCTAAATCTCTTGCCACATAGATCAATACATAGTTTTTTTCTTTGAGACAAGTAGACCAATTCATAGCTGGCAAAATTATTTCTTTTCGACAAATTTAACACATTATTTTATACATACTCGTTTGATGCAAGTTATATATTTTATCCTATGGACGGCCAACTATTTTATTGCATTTAAGTTTGGTAGCCTAAGAGAATGAATAAGCATTCTAGGCAAAAAAAATTATAATTGTGCCAATATCCTCAAAGATGTTTTTGCAATGTATTGGATAGAAGGATCATCAAATCGATCTACCAAATTATATTAACAATTGCACAAGTAGTTACTGTATGTTACAGGATATCCAATATTCTTTCCGAGAGTTGGATATCCAATATTCTTCATGAATTACAATATGTAGGAACATATTTATACAATCTCAACCATTTCAAGGCAATGCAACCAAATGGATAAACCAAAATTGGGATCTGTTGGGAACATTGAATGGCCAGTAAAGTTGTACACTGTTCCTTGGATCAATAAAAGGTAGGAAAATAAAATTTCACCAATTGCTTATCAAACTCATCAGTAGCAACCATGGTCAACTCAGCTGGTTAAGGGTGTCAGTTTTTGTTTCAGTTAGAAGAACAAAATCACATCCAACCCGACTTCCCTGAACAGAGATACTTTGTTTTCCAAACCATGCAGTTCCTTTCGTAAGCTTAAGTGGAATAGTTCCTTTCGTAAGCTTAAGTGGAATTTTACTACCGCGACCTCCAACTAGAAACGGATTTTGGAACAAGATTGATTGCACTGGATGCTGCTTCAAGCCTGCTTCACATATAATAATTAGTACATGTTTTCCACAAAATGTGAAATTAAAACAAAACAAATGTAAAATAATTTATTTCATTTTTCACATGATTCTATTACGGAAAAAACATTTAATAAACTATTATTATGCTGAAAGTGAAAGTTCTTTAGTTTCTAGTTAACTATAATGTGAAAAAGATTAGCCATGTTAAAAACCAGAGGAAAGAGAGAGCACTTTGTTATTTCTTCAACAGCCTTCAGAACCTCAGCTGAACTTGTCTCCAACACCTGGCCTCCGAAAATAATCTCATCTAATATAGTATGCATCTGCAGGCAAACTCAATTTTAAGGATCACAAAAATGGAAATTTAAGATGCAAATATTTTTGTATTGACACTATTGAGCTATTAAGCAAAAGAGTGGATTTATTTCCCAAAACAGAAGGATGCTTCCAAAACAACCCATATTTAGTGAAAAATAAAATATCACAAAAGTACTGTCAACTTCTTGACTGAGGGGCAGCTCGAAACAAAAATTTGTTTGAGAATTTAACAAATCAAACTCCAGAAAATCCATTAATATGCAGCAGAATATGTTACCCTAAATCATAATACAATTTCTAATTCATTGGTGCTATAAATTAGATTGCTATATCAAGTCAGTTTATGACGACTGATACGGAATATATGATTTATAGTCAAGAGCACAAAGCAAACAACCTTACCTTACTATAGTTGAACACTACGTCAAGCTCACAAACATTTCTGAAGCATTTGTCCAGTGTTTCAACAAAGACTGAAGGCAGAAAGGGGCAAGGTAAGCAAATCGCCACACTAAATTAACAATCATGTAAAATTGCAGTAGCAAAATATGACTGGTCTTGCATAATGCAAATAATTATTCGACTAGAATACTTCATAAAACATGCAATACAGTTGAAATGGTTAGATAAAATGACTGAATTAAGTTAAATAGATTACTAAAAACTGTTGACTTCCACAGCTCCAAAAGTAAAAATTGCAAAATCGCAAAAACATTTAGCTCAAATAATAATTCAAATCAAGTTTTTCAGAAAAAGGTGTGTTTTTGTGCTAATTTGGCATTAGAATCAACAACATTTTCCAAGCTTATCTATGAGAACTAATAACTTACCTACCCCAGAACTTTTTTCTCAATAAAAAAATCTAGAATATAAATCTGCTGCATATCATCAATTGATCTGTCAATTCTGTCTGCATGCTTATTGTGTACGAAAACAACTAAGTGACATCAAATGAAAATGATGTTTGGTCTACTACATATGTGGATTTCAGTCTACTAGAGATTGGAATGATCAATAATGGGAACCACCGTCAAAAGAATTATCTTTTAATCAAATTAATAGGTAAACCCAATCATATCTTTGCCATTTTGAACAATGCTAACATTGTCGGTTAATAACATTCACTCTTTTAAACAATGTTACGACACTTCTAAACCTCTCTAACTTACAGGTTATAGATGATATGCAGCAGATTTTCAAACTTTTGTACTTTTCCCAAGGTTTACGTCGCATTCGACATTGAATACCAATGGGTGTTTGATTCAAGATATGTAAAGTTAATCGTGAAAAGGGAAGCTTGATATTATAAATCTCCTACAAGTGTCATTGAAGGTAGACCATGGAGGAAAGCCAAAAATCTGCCATATAAAGCCGCCATAAAGCGGCACAGGCACCGCCGTCTTTCACAGATTGGCCATGGTGGTTGTCAAAAAATCTGCCACTACAATCTGCCACGGTGCCTCCATGGCCGATATTTGACAACACAAACTCCTACTATGTGCAGGTCTCATGGAAACAATCCCAACTGTTGTGCCAAGGTTCCCCTTTAGGGAGTGTGAATTATAATTATATAATTACTATTTTATGTAATATTTACAGGGAATAGCTTTCAAACTTTATTTAATTATTTCAGTTAGCTTTTGGATAGTACGGTATGTTTGAAGTACTAGAAAAGTTTCTCTCTTGTCAGCTAAGTTTTATTATGACACCTTCTATTAAGTTTCCAAGTGTTAAATAGATTATCAGTTCAGACCCACAAGGTTCCAAAAATTATAACCACAATTTTGTAGTTTAACTCTAATCACCCCGAGTCCTCAACCTATCACAGATATAAAGCAGCTTCTATTGCGGTCTTCCCCTGCATAAATAGCGAGGGGAGAGTGCTCCCTTGCGGTAACGTTGAGTGCAAGGTTATGATGTTCCTATTATTTCCATTCAGTGATGATACCAGAAAGTTATGAAAGGAATAATTCATTTGATCTGTCAATTCTGTCCAGTTTTGGGGAATTTGTTTGGAATCGAATTCTTGGGTTCCTGACAAATTATGTGTAAAACCAGTGTTGCACTTGCATCATTGCGCTACAATTATTTAATTTTAAAATTGAATGTTATTATAATAGATCATTAGCAGGCTTAACAGATTTCTATCCACAGTCAATTAAAAATCTATGGAGTTAAAATATCCCTACTCCCATATAATATTGTCGGATCATGTTGGCTTTCAGTTGTCAGTCAAATGTTTGTAATTTCTGTGAGAAATTTCTCAAGACAGAAACAGTCTGAAACCCAAGAACACCAAGGGATTGCAATTAACCCATTACTATGTAAAATTATTTAAATAAAAAAAGTCACCTTCGGATTTTGACCCCTAATACAATGCAAAAAAGAAAAACAAAAGTTGTCCAGGAATCTACCTTGTATCAAATCAAGCATAGCGAGCTCATTCTCAGACCCATCAAATATGAACACAAAGTATAGAGTTGCAAAGTGCTTGTAAACAAGGCGAGCATCCTGAAGTATAATAGTCAACCAAATTAATATTCTTGCTATGAAAAAGCATATGATTGTTAAAATAAATTAACAAAGTAACACCAACATTAATTGGCTATCCAAATAAGAAAACTACTATAATTGAGATATGAGATCAACAGTAGGTTTAAAAGCCTGTCACTAAATCTCAATAAAGCACACATCCCACATTGGTCCTTCTTCCAAAATCTAACTTAGTTTGAAAACAAGTTCCAAGTAACTTAGTTCTAGCTCTGCTCAACTGCCTCTTTCAACCACATGGCACAATAACATAAATCATTTTACACATTGTGCGATACAACATCAACAAACAAAGCCAAGAAAAGGCCCTAATCACAATTTTTTTTTTAATTTCAATGTCCCATTAATGTTAATTAGGATATAAAAATTATGAAGCTGAAAGAGTGAAACTACAGCAAGTATAAAATGAAAGAACAAATTACCGGGCCAAAGAAGGACTCAGCATCCACAAAATTGCTAACATGTTCAGGTCTACTGCATAAGACTGCAAAAGCAACAAAATTCACATAGGAAACCAAGTTCGAAAACAAAACAAACAAACAAACAAAAACAGTAGGAGCAAAATCACTAATCTAGCCCTTGACTTTGTAAGACGCTCTCAAATAGGTTCCAGAGATTATAAACATTTCAAAAAGACCCCTGACTCTATTAAACTATCAAGTCGGTCCAGATATTCTAACAACTTGCTATATATTTGGTCCTTATATTCAACCACTTGATATCAATTTAGTGATTGTTTGGATATGCGGAAAAAGCAGAATAACAAAGCTGCAAAATGTAGCTTCTGTGCAAACGGCTTTTATTTTTATTTTTTTTCACTTCCACAGCTACAACAAACACATCATTAGTCACCAATATACTCTCAGAATGACTAATGTAAGTAAAATTTGACAGCGTTCGTGTCAGTGACCTTTTTGAAATATTCAAATTTTAGGGACCTATTTGAGAGCAACCTTAAAAGTTTGGAACGAAATTGGTGGTTTACTGAAAAAAAACATAGTTCAAGGATGAAAGAGATAAACCTGCAAAGACATTTCGAATAATTTCCTGCTGCTTTTCCACAGGCTGATCAACCACAACACAAAAACAATGTTATAAAATTGCATTCACATATAAAAAAATTGAAATAAAATTGGCAAAGGCATTAAGAGAAATGGACCCGAAATTCGTAGAATTTAGCGAGACGAGGCTTCCCTTGTGTGTTCATCACAAGCACTGCGCTTATCATCTTGTTATTAACTTCTGCAAAAAATGAGAATTATGAAAATGAAGCGAATCGCGAGATGAATAGGATCAACTATACAAAGAACACTGTGTTCAGAAGGATTTAGGGATCTGGAAGTACCAGTTCAGTCGCCGGTAACGATGCCGGCGTGGAGTCTCTGATCGAACTAATCGCCGATAGTCTCAGTTTGAAGAAGGATTCGCCAAACTAATTTTATGAAACGCACCGTTTCAATAATTCACACTAGTTTTAGGCCCACTCCGGCTTTGCACGATATATTTTATTTTATTTTCTTTCGGAGAAATAAAATTTGTTAAATAATCCTCCTTAAAATAAATTCATAAATAATCCAACCACATTTTTCTTACAAAAGTTGAATTAGAATTTTGATCCTTATCTCTACGCCCTCATGGAGTTGAAGAAAAAAAAGTTATCCTTAGTGCAAGTGTTAAGGACAGTGACGGATCTTGAATAAATTTGTTGGGGGTATCAAACTTCTATGGAATATATATTAAACAGTTTTAAGAAATAACAACAAATAATAACTAGTCTAATGGCATAAATTCTTTGAAAGCCACAAGAGATTGTGGGTTCCAATTTTTTTTTTTTAATACAATTTGTAAAAGTAAAAGATAAAATATGTAAAAAAAACATTAGGTAGTGTTGAACCCGCAAATTGTTATTAATATAATACACCTAATATACTCCCTCCGTCCCAAATTGTATGTCGCTTTAGGAAAAAAATTTGGCCAAAATTATATGTCGCTTTACAATACCAATGAAATATTTATGTTACTTTTCCTATTATATCCTTAACTATTAATTACTCTCTCTTCTTTCAATTATTTCATTTATCTTTTCCATACCATTTATTAGGGATAATTTTGTAAAACAACTCATAATTTCTCTTCCCCACGCAATATTAATTACATTTCTTAATACGTGTGAAATGGCCAAAACGTCTTACAATTTAGGACGGAGGGAGTAGTATATAAGGGAAATCTGGGGGATGTCATGGCACCTGCCTGTCCCTTAGAAGATCCGTCATTGGTTAAGGATATCGAAAGTAGTATATATATTTTTTTTTGGTTGTATGAAATTCAATAATATTTTTATTTTAAAAAAATTAAATTTTTCTCTTTTTACCATTTTTTAATGTAATATTTCTATTTGCATCTTCTTAACCAATGTCTTAAGAGTATTTTTTAGCATTTCCTTTAAAAAAATATTTTGCTAACAAGTGTTCTAAAGACATTGTTTAAAGAATCTATAAAAAAAAAATCTTGAAAATACAAGTCAAACAATGTAAATGTCATACCTACACAACTCTCAATGTAAAAATTACTACATTTACATGTTTAAACAATGCCCTAATGACACTTGTTAGAAAATCTATAATTTTTTTTTTTTTTTTTTTTTTATGATAGAAAATTTAGTGAATCTTGTTTGTATTAAGGACCCTCAAAATCAAAGTATCTCTTAAAACTAAGATAACACTAACATACATTCTCTATGGTCTTTTTTTATAAGAGGTAAATTGGTCACCAAAAGTTAATATATTTGGTCTATGTTATGAATCAAATACATCAACTTTAGTTAATCCATTTGTCTCTTATAAAAAGGAATATAAGGAGCAGTTAGTTATATTTATATGGGTCTTGTTAACGAGTGTTTTCGAGGACTCTTTAAGCATACCAAATTTAACAATTATTCTTTTAAAAAGTCAACTATTACAATTTCCAATGTACTCAATACACAACTTTTCATAAAGAACTTACTAATTAAAGTGCTTAAAGAGTGCCCAGGAGCACTCGTTAACATTTCTCTATTTATATATTTTTTCACCCAAAAAGAGGTTATCGTGTTGACAACAACATTGTAAGTAAGAATCAACTGAGATAACTTTCACTGGTTATTAATGTGCTTTTTTAGGTTAACCTTCGATTTTTAGAGGAAAGAGGTCCTATTAATTTGGAGTTCCACAATGATAAACTTAATTAAAGATATCATTCGGAAGAACCCAAGTTTAATTTCCGGTAAACTCCGGAATGATTCATCATTAGTTAATGTGTGTTTTGTTTTCTTCCCAGCCTACAAATGGGTTTCCTAATATAAACAATTGTGCGATTAAAATTTGAGTTATTATTCATGGACACACTTTTCCCATACCACCCCATATACACCCTCCCTCGTGTCTTTAAATTATTATTTTTTTATTAAGCCATTAAATCATTCTCTCTCCACAAACCTCTCTTTCTTTCTCAGTAACAAAAAAAAAACCTCTCTTCCTCGCAAAGTTGTTTCTCTTCTCCGATCACCCTCCGCCTCTTCCGCGTCGTCGCCGCTGGAGTTCCCCTCTCTACCCTTTCTTCGCCGTCGGCGTCTCCCCCTCTCTACACTTTCTTCTTTGACGGGGATAATAATGATGGTTGTCGTGTTTTGGCGCCCGAGTTGGGAGTAGTGGTACAGATATGAGCGTTTTGATGTCGGAGTTGGGGTGGCGGCGTAGATTCGAGTGTTTGACGCAGGGAGGAAAACGTTGGGAGTTGAGAGTGGTTGTCGTTTTTCCTCGTCGTTTCTGTAATTTCAACGCCATCAGAACTCGTCGTCGCTGCCGGTGTGGTGGTCGGTGGCCGATGCCGATGACGGAGAGAGAAGTGTCTGAGACATAAGGGAGAAGACGAAGTGAAGAGGAGAGAAATGACTTGTCTGGGAATGTTACAGAATTGCCCCTTATTTTTTGTAGTTGGACAAAATTGCCCCTATATAACGAATAAAAAATACCATGTAAGAGGTGCACAAAAGTGGGTTACCACATGAGTGTGTTCACCTATCACCACTCTTAAAATTTAGAATTGGATCAGGGAACACCATACCTAGTGTCTTATTTACCATTCCATATTCAAAGAGAAGGGACAGAAAAGTAAAACCACTTTAGAAATATGAGTATAAAGTATAAAACCGGGATTCCCAACCTCAACCATCCTCGACGGCTGCTGCTATCACAACAACACAAAGTCAATACTCGTCAAAATGATGTCTGACTCCGACGAAGAAACAAACCCATTCCCCACCGTACAACCCAATCTACTACCTAACCAAGAACTACTTCAAACCCATTTCCTCCATTCGATCCAATCAACGGTCACCATTCGCTCACTCCCATCTCAAGGCCTCTCCTTCCAGCTCTGGCCCGCCGCCACCTCTCTCGTTACTCTCCTCGACAACCACCGCCTCAACCCCACCACCAGCCCTCTCTCCACCGTCCTCTCAACCCTCCACACCCCACCACGTATCCTCGAACTCGGCTCCGGCACCGGCATCGTCGGCATAGTCGCTGCCGCCACACTCGGAACAAACGTAACCCTAACCGACCTCCCTCACGTCGTTCCCAATCTCAAATTCAACGCGGAAGCTAATGCAGAAGCTGTGGGGTCCAACGGTGGGAGTGTTACGTTTGCATCCCTTAGGTGGGGTCATGCTGCTGACGTGGAAATGATTGGAGGAGAGTTTGATGTTGTGATAGCTTCAGATGTGGTGTATCATGATCATCTTTATGAACCGTTGATTGAAACGCTGAGGTTGATGTTGATTAAGAAGGAGATTGTGTTTGTGATGGCGCATATGAAGAGGTGGAAAAAGGAGAGTTTGTTTTTTAAGAAAGCTAGGAAGTATTTTTTTGTTGATGTTTTGCATGTTGATGCTCCTTGTAATGGTTCTAGAGTTGGTGTTATTGTTTATCGTTTTGTTGGGAAAAAACTTGTAGGTTGATGACTAATACAATTTCGTTTGGTTCATTGGTTGTTGTTCTTGACAATGATTTTGTTAATTTTCCAAATCAGGCATGTTCAAGTTTCATTGAATCTGGGTCTAAAGTGTGATAAAAATAACTATAAGTGGAAATGATTACTAATAAGAGACATAGAAGGGCCATTTGATTAAGATGTCGGATTTTATATGTCAAAGTCCCAAGATTCCATGTAGACATGCTTCACTATTGTATTGACTTTAATTTAATTGAAAAATAAATGATTAAAATAATTAATCTCTTGGATATTTATTTAATCAAATGTAATTATTAACTATAGTAACTTCGTAAACATTTTTACACATATTGAAAATTATGAAACATTAATTACACACTTATTTATTAATAGAACCAACAATATTTTTTTTAACATTTTCTTATAATAAAAAGAAGGAAAATGTTAACAAGTGCCTTAAGGGCATTGTTTAAGCATCTAAAAGTAGCAACTTTTGCATTGAAAGTTGTACGACATTGTTAGAGCTTTGCTCTGGAACTTGTAACTCTTTTCTTTATTCCATCTACTTAATAATATTCACCACTATTCTCTATTCTCTGGTTTATATTGATTTCTTCTTTGTTATTGGCTCTACTCTATCACTTTGATATTCCATTTTTAGTCCCCTTGAATTCTCCGACCATGCTTTTCAATGCCATGTTTCCAAACTCTGTCGCAACACAAAACTGCACCAATCCAAATGCACAAGTCTAAAATCTGATCATAATAAAAATACAAAGGAAAAGACTTTTGATAACCAAACAAATACAAATATTTATGTCCTCATAACAGATGTATTTTATGCAGAAATTGCTAAATGCATAGAAAATTATCTATCATCAAGCCAAACAAAATTGGATCTGAATCATCTAAAATGAGCAACTCATTTTAGAGGTTCGACTGTAAATTCTGTAATCAATGGTTAGTATGACATATACACATGCAGAGTGTCTTGCCATATCATTGATTTTGTTACTTAAGCCAAATCCCCCAAAATTTAACTACCATTTGGTCATATACTCATCTTTATAAAATAATAACTTATGAACTATGAAGCACTTACTTAGACACAGACACCAGAAACGTTGACACCGACAATAATTTAAGAAAATAACATAATTTTATCCGACACCGGGATATGGCTAACCGAAGGAGTATTTCTGTGCTTCATAGCATAAGAATATCAACAAGGTTTATTATTATGGTCACGGTAATACCTAAAAACTATTAAAACACTCCATGTTATTGGCATAGATATTACAAACAAAGAATGGCAGAAATATATGGAATAGAAAAACAGTGAGAAAGCAATTGCCCACCAAGATTTTTGAGAGCTTGATAATGATCTCTCCCAGATAACCACACTGATTATGAAATCACCAAATGAAATGACTGTGATTAATTAGAGGGATCACGGGTAAGAGTAGATTTTTTATTTATTTTTGCTGAAGTAATAACTATCATTCCACTTTCAGTGCCTCATAGTAAACCAATTCCTAACATTTAGTTCTAACTGAGACTCTTTCTGGTAACTTGTTTTTACTAAATGTGCGTGCAGTCTGCTTTGGGCTTATTTGCAGGGCCAGCCCAATTATGCTATTATGCGTCTCGTGGGTTGCTCAACCTCTGAAATTAATCTATAGTGATTTATACTCCGATGCAAGATAAGCTTATCGATCCAGTCTCCCGATAGGTTTTGTGCAATCAGAAATTACAATCTGATCAATTCTAGGGGCTTGTGAGTATTTGGCATTGCCTTAAGGATGCAAATCAAAAGGCGAAAATATGTTGAGGTTGTGAAGAAATAATGGTTTAGATGAGCACCTTGAATGATCTTACTTGTTGTGGTTTCAAAGTTTTACCAGAGGCTGCTTCTAGTTTATTCTTTTTTGGTCGAAATGCCTGAAGATTCTTTTTGTGTTTGTGCAAATTGTAGTGTTCTCAATGTAAACTTATAACAAGATAATATATTGTGAATTATAGCAAATTATATGTTATTGTGTTCATCAATCTAAACTTTAGATACAAGTACCATGGAACAAATATAAGTAACCCACTTGGGTTGGCCTTGTCATATTGGCTTGGAACCTGGAAGTGTGCTCCTCCTCAAGGTCTCAGGTTCGATTCTCTCTGGTGCCAATTTGAGGGGTTAGTTTAACTTCTTCAAAAAAAAAAAAAAACTTTGTGTTTCAAACAAACACAGTATTTCAAGATATTGATTCTTCTGTTTTGGGCAATTATTACAACAACAAAAAAACATTTGTAATGTACTGCTTGTGATTAACTGTAACAACATCTTCAAAGTGTTATCAAGTGGTTCCTATATTAAAAAAAAAAAAAACAAGAACAAATAAATATGTAATTTTTTTTTGACATACTATGATAAAAAGAAATAAAAAAAATAAACAAAGCTTACCGTTGATAGTCTAGGAAAACCATGAGTACTTGAAACAAAATGTTAAGAACTTGACACAGCACACATAAATGTATTGAATTATTATTGTCTATGTTTATAGAATTTGGAAGAACTCAATTGGTATCATTGATTTCATTTGTTCACATGAAACAGTCCAAAATAACTTCACATTTTCATTTAATTCTGATTCTACAACTTCAATTTTGTCATATAATATTAACATACAAGTTGATAAATTTGAATTTAAATATACACTTGAAAATCATGGTTAATTGTGTTTAGTGAAGGTTATTGAGCTATGAGACCTTGTTATATTCATTAATAATCAACGCGTTAACCACATATTTGAACTATGTTATTCATCTAATTTATTGTGGAATTGGATGTCAAAATATCATTTTGCATTTTATTAATAAGTTTATCCAAATATATCCATAGCTAGAGAGATGGACACAGAAATAAAAGTTAGATTTGGAAAAGTTTCACCTTGGGCAAGGGACTAGCTGGTTAAAGTGAAGGAGAGAAAAATATCCGCTCCATTTCAATCCTTAAATTTATCCAGAAAAACAAGCCAGTAGTTACATTAGTTAAAGAAAATGAAAGAGAAACATATCATGCCTTTCACAATGAGATATCATATCATGCATACAAACTAGTCCCTGTTTTCTTGGAAAGCAAATTGAGTTCATCTTTCACATGTGGAAAGAAAATTGAGAAGAAAGCAATTCACTTTGTTATAAAATATAAAACAATAGGATAAAACTAGTCCTACATGAAGTGTTGCTACACCCTTCAGTTTAAGCTTTGACACTAATAAATTGTAGTATTAGACGAGTCTCACATAAGAAGTTTGTCGTAAGTAGAAGTTTGAAGTGTTGCTACACTCTCATTTGCGTCAAGCAGATGGCGAAGGCTTGGAAGGCAGAGAGTGGGTAAGAGTAGTCCATGATGAATATGTCTTTTCCGATCTTTCCTAACTGCAAGACTACCCTTTCTCGCTCTACCGGAGAAGCATTATGGGATGGATCAACAACATCTTCTACAAGTTGAAAGTTCTTTGTAGAGAGCACTATTGCATTTTCTTTTGCACGACCCATGTAGTCTAAACACCAACACTTTCGCTGCTCATCCCTCATGTAATCCTTGCTTTTGAGCAACAAGGGTTGGATCGAGCCTTGGCTCAGTCCTAGTAGCTCTGGTGAAGGAGAAAAAGGTTCATCAAATATTTTAGGTAACAATGTTGGAGACGTGGTGTTTCCCCCTTCCTGAATAGTGGTAACGATGTTAGAGTTCATGATGCAGTACATTCTTCTTGGCGATTTCCAGAAAAACTTATAGGAAATGGTGCTAACAAGATGGCTACATGCTTGAACTCTTCTTGGTGACACTGGCTTAGAATTAAACATTCCACTTGGTCGACAATTTGGTTGAACTGCAGCATCATGTGGAGGTTGACTGTCATATATAGTGAAATCGATGCCCGCGAAATCAAACCTGCCATACATATAAAAATCAAGTTGTCAAGATTATAAAGGGATGGATGAAAAGCCAATAGAATAAAAGGGTAAATCAATGTTTCTATTGACTAAAACTTGCCTGACTTTACCAACATATTTGTTGCTGGCTTGACAAAAATCGTCTGTTGCCAAGGATATGACAAAGTCGGACCTTATCTTTTTGGCAGCTAATAACAACTTATTACTCTCATTCTTCGCTATACAATTACAACCAAACCAAAACAAGCTGCTTAAATACATAGATCATAAAATGAAGGAAAAAAAAAAAAGTAAACAAAATCTGTTGATGTCGACAATGAACCACAACCTAAACGAAAATAAATAAATAAAGAGAAGTGTTAAATATTACGAAGTTTGTCCTTAACGAATTGCAAGAATAACAAAATTTGTATTCCTTCTACTCATTAAGCAGACAGTTACACAAATCACATATATGAGCCAGAGCAAACGGTTACAAGCGGGTTTGATGAAAAACACATATTCCAACCACACTTTCTTGCTGCAAGGCTTCGTAACATTTATCATTATCCAAAAGTAAAACCCATAAATTTAGAGATGGAATGTTTCAGCAATGCAATACTTACATGGCTCCAAACCTAAGTACAACAGGAATGTAGACGTTCTTTTGTTCCTCCTAATAAAGCACTGTATCCGATAATCACTGGGACCGGGCTAGTCATACACATAAAGGAAAGAGAACATAAAAAACTGAGCAATACGAATAATTTGTATCAGACCAGAAAGTGGGAGAAGAATTCATTACCTGCTTCAATGAAATAGGAAATGTAAGCATTCCACATTGCTGAGGAGTCTTGACAATCTCTAACGTGATGGACCTCCACGATTTACATACCGAAGCACAACAGACAACAATGGCACGGGCAGGCCAAGATGTCGCACTCTCTTCAACCCTACGGATTATATCCAAAAGCAATTCAGGTGGTAGATATGCCCACTGTCCCTGTTGAACAGGTTCAATTGGAGTTACATCCAGTGCAACATGGGACTTTGTCCGACAGAGCCTATGCTTGGTCTCAACACTCTTTGATATGCTACCTAGTCGATTTTTCATGCCCTTGAGTTTGCAGACTATGATTTTCAATGACATGCTTCCACACTGCGTCGCAACACAAAACTGCTCCAATCTAAATGCACTCTTCTAAATTTCTGATCCTTATAGAATAGAAAAATTAACTTGTGATAATGAAAGTAACAAATGAAATGATTTGTGATTAATTAGCAGTTCTGATTATTTCCCAACTAGAATAAGGAGTCTCTGGAAAGAAGACAGTGTTTTATTGTTTTGCTGTATATTAGTAACTTGTTTTAACCATCTTTCCACGTTTTACTATAATTTCAACTGCTTCCGCCTAACATTTAGCATCTTTGACAGTTTTTTCCTAAAATTAGTTACTAACTAGATTTGAAGGCTGTTTCAAAAATCCAAAAATATAAAATAAAATTGAAGGCTGCTTTAGAAATCACATTTCACAGATCTGGTTGAAATGTGATTTCTGAGATTGTTTTATAAATAAAATACAAATTGAGGGAAGAAGGATGGTGTCGTGTTGTGAGAATAAATGATGTTGATATTTGACTCAAAATTGGTATTGAAGAATGAGTAATGTTTAATACATAATAATACATAAGAAAAACATTACTCATATGTTTCCATGTTTCTGTTGTGAATTCGTTAAAATTAATCACCTAATACAGGTGTGGAGCAAAATAATCAAGCAACTAAAACAACTTGGGGTGACAGTTATAAACACAAGGAAAATTAGAAAACAGCAAAAGAAAATTTGTTAATCCAATTCTGTCCAATACTGACCTACTCTGTGGGAGAGAGCAGCTTTTCGTTCACTTATAATGATGAGTAACTTTACAACAAAAAATATCAAAGGGTTACAAGAATCAGTCTTCAAACCTAATTCTACACAAAATCCCGAATCTATTTCCATGCCTAAAGAATCTATCCTAATTGTTCAAGGTGAATCAAAACAATCTCAATCCTAGTGTTGTTTGTTGCTAAGAGAAATCTATATAAACCTAGTTTGTTGTTTGTTTCTAAACAATGTTTTTCTACCCTCTCTTTTTCATCTTTTTGATCTATATTTTATAGAGAAATAAAACCCTTAAAATTTACAACAAATCTCACGCTGAGAAATACGTTTTATTTTCTCCTTCAGCGCAAAAATCGGGTGCCGATTTTATCACTTCGGGCGCCCAAACTGAGCCAAAACTCGGGCCTCGATTTTGCCAAATAGGCCGCTGATTTTGGCAAATAACATTAATTTTGAGTCAAAAACAACACTTTCAATGTGTTTTCTTATCACTTATCTATGATCTTTTGTCTTCCATCCACGTGCACTTCGACTTTCATGGCACATGTCACTTTCACGTTTATTCGCAATATCAATCAATAGTATATATATGAAGTACGGTTTTTTCATGCCACGTGTGACTTCCACGTTCATTCGCTATATTTTTTTTTATTATATTTCTATTTTTTAAAACCAATATTTAATTTGACATGAATATCTCAACAAACTTTTGATCTTATTTATTAAATATTTTACTTAACTTTTTTATTGGATTCCTAATATTTTATGTAACAGAAATATCTTAACAAATTAGATACGATACATCATCAATCAATCAATTGTATATATATAAAATAATGTTTTTTATGTCACGTGTCACTTTCATGTTTATTCACAATATTTTTAATATTTTCCTATTTTTTAAAACCAATATTTAATTTGGCTTAAATATCTCAACATACTTTTCTTACGTGTTTCAAATTAAAGTTTAATTTGTATATTAAAAATTGTTTGCATATGTTCATTTTATTTTTTATATTTTGGACTTTTAGAAAAAAATGGGACTATCAAACACACCCTATAATATTCAAAACTAATAATTAACGATGTTGTTCCTGAAGTTCAATAACTCCAAACCAGGTATTCACAAATTATTAATCGAACAAAAATCTTTAATTTGGAGATCCAATTATACATTATTTTATGTAACATAACAATTGTATAATTATATTAATTTAATAACGAATATGGATTTATCTGAGTCCGAAAACTTAAAAAAGTTAATTTTATTCTATATGTGTTAATATTTTTACTAAATTCCTTTAATTTTATCTCTATGTGCATCTATAAATTTACGAGTATTTATAATATGGTTTATTTTATTATATTTGTGTGTATTTATTAAGATATTCGTCACATGCCAATCTGTGATAAAATTTATTTGTGGATATCATACATAGAAATTTTTGATCTTCTTGAATATATCTAACCCGAACAACACCGGATAAATACTTAGTTTACTATTAAAACAAACATTTCAACAAGAATCATGAAATACGTGCACACATGAAATGAAAGTGGATAAAACCAAGAAGAGAATTTCATGATATATATCTTTACATACTTGAGCCTTAATAGTGGTTAGTTTACAAACTGGTTTTTCTTTTTTTACTCACAGATGCAAAATGATGGCGGTTCCATTTCTTTAATATTTTATTGGAAAGGAAAACTGCATTCGTGAAAAATTCGTGAGTGCTATATTCGTGATATATAGCACCGTTCTTGAAGAATATGTGAAATGTGGCACGTGGTTTGGGCATGGTGGCATAATTTCACGTTGACCATCTTGGGTGAGCCACTAGAAATATCGTGGCACATATGCATGAAATCTTGACGCGATTGTTGGACAATGGTCAGTTCATACTGCTCAAGAACTTGCAATCGTGGCACGATGGTTAGGAATTGTGGCACTATTCCTCGAGATCTGAGCTGTATGTAAAACTCTATTCTTCATTTTTTTAGTGAGTTTTATGAGAGAGAAACTTGGAAAATCAAACGAGGTAACTTTATGGTTGAGTATCTTAATTTGGTGAGAGGAGTTGAAGGACTTAGTAGGTGAACTTCCTTAAAGTTGAAGGAGTGATCACACACTTTTAAAATTTACAGCGTTGAAGTTGAATTCGCTCTAAAACACAAAAACGCTACACTATGATCAATATTATCTGGTCGCTTGGCCTAATTGTTTCCAATTACTTTGTATGTAAATGGAACATCGTAGTGCTAATTATATAGTTGAGTAGTAGTAGCAGCAACGATCAATTGTGATTTAGACATCTAATTAAGAACTGAATCTCTGGCCCATCAAATATGAAAGACCTGAAACATTTCGAGCAGATCAACAATAGTTTGAAGCAAGTGCGAAATCACATTTATGACCCCTTTAATTCGAAACCAAATTTACCATACGCCTTAGGCAACACCGATCAAAACACACACACACACCACACACAACGTGTACCAAACATGCCTTCCATTAGAAGTGTTGTACTACATATTGATACACCAATATTCAAATCAACCGCACATGAAATGTGTTTATTTGACTTGGTGTAGCATCTTTGCTTTGAAATAATTTGGTATAAATATGTGATAAGTTAGGAATCCCTACCAATGTTGAATTGTCCGGTCAAAATTCCATGTAATGTACAAGATGCAAAATATCCCTTTTAGGAGACAAAAAGAAGATTAAGTTGAAGCTCCTAACATAATGATGAAATCAGGAACAAAGAATCAACTCAAGAAAGTTTGGGAAGTTGGTAAACCTTGATAAATATTGATGTGATCGTTGTAGGAACAACAACAATGAGAAGTTATCATGTGCTAAATCCACTATATAAATTGCAACCAGAATTTCAGTTGCTACATATATATTATAATGCAAGAGGTATAATATATCAAAGTGCAAAATACTCAAACGATGAAGCTTACAAGAAGAAAATACATATATTTTCACTTGAATTCCTAAGTGTGAAAATAATTTTCTTGAAGATGATAGTTTTTATTACGTTAGAAAATGTGATATTCAATTCCCGAATATGTCCCTTTTAAATTAAAATGTATATGGTTTTGGCATTCCCTAATATTTATTTTACTTAATGGACCCTTAATTTTGTATTTTGGGGCTTAAATTTTAAACTTATTTTTTGGGACCTAGGGCGGTCGCCCTCCTCGCCCTGCCTCAGATACAACCCTACGATCATAATCTCCGTCCTGACAATTTCGGTATTTTTGTCAGTTGAGTTAGGACTTGTGGACTCCAATTATTAGTCTACTAACCTTATTTTATTTCTGAAGA
This sequence comes from Medicago truncatula, assembly GCF_003473485.1. Lineage (NCBI taxonomy): Eukaryota > Viridiplantae > Streptophyta > Magnoliopsida > Fabales > Fabaceae > Medicago > Medicago truncatula. The sequence goes on from NC_053049.1 coordinate 35,494,636, forward strand.
ACACCGGGTGAAAGGAGAGAAAAATATCTCCTCCCTTCACAATGATATCATGCCTACAAACTAGGACAAGCTGATTTCCTAACAATAGATTACAATTTACAGTGCCACTTTCACCACAAAACATTCAGTTGGTATCAGTTTTCAATAACCATAAAAAGAACTAGAAATATTAAAAGACAAAAAATAAGAGTCTGAATTTTTTATTTTTTATTTTATTTTTTTTATGTTAATATTGAAGCTACAACTTGTTTTTAAAGAAATTACTGATTTGATTAACAATTAAAAAAGGCTAATAGAATAAAACTACTCCCACGTTAAGTGTTGCTACACCCTTCAATTTAAACTTTCAAACTAATAAATTCTAGTATTAGATGAGTCTCACATAAGAAGTTTGTAACAAGTAGAAGGTGAATCTTTACACCTATGCTAACAATACATTTCCCTCCCAAAAAAGTGGAAATTGCATTTGGGCGAACTATGTTTTTACCGGCATGTCACAGTTCTTGGTGCTTGATAAACTGTGCGCGTTTTTAATTTATATGCAACAAATCAAGCAGATGGCAAAGGCTTGGAAGGCAGAGAATGGATAAGTGTAGTGCATGAAGAAGATATCTTTCCCATCCGCGCTTCCTAACTGCAAGATTGGCCATTTTCGCACTCCTGGAGAAACATTATGAGATCGATCAACAACAGCTACAAGGTCAAAGTTTTTCATAGATTCTACTTTAACACGGCCCATGAAGTCAGGGCACCAACCATTGTGCTTCTCATCCCATCTAAGAGCCTTGTTTTTTAGTATAAAGGTCTCGAATGAGCCTCGACTCAATTCTGGTAGCTTTGATAGGCTTGCAAAGTATGAATCTTTCGTTGGACGTTTTCCCTTCAGTGCTGGTGAAGAAGAAAGAGTTTCATCAAATAATGGAGATTGACTGTCGTATATAGTGAACTTGGTGCGCCAAAAATTTGACCTGCCATATGTATAAAAATCAAGTTGTAAGTGAAGACTATAAGGACCAGGATGAAATGCCGTTAGAAGGGTAAATCAATATTTTTATCGCCAAAACTTGCCTCAGTTTACCAACATATTTGTTGCTTGCTCGAGAAAAATCATCCGCAGCCAAGGATATGACGAAGTTGGACCTTCTTATCCTTTTGGCAGCTAATAACAACTTAGTACTCTTATTCTCCGCTATACAATTACAACCAAAACAAAACAAGTTGCTTAAATACGTACGTCATAAAACACATGTGAGAAAAACTGACAATGACAATAAACCACAATCGGAATGACAATAAATAAATAAAATCCATAAATCTAGAGCAAGTAAGTTGAAATTCGACATTCATAGTCATGAAGGCAAGGTTGAAGAGTAACTTAAAGATGAAAAATTTGAAAATTGATATTCACTGTCTTTGAAAAAGGTAAGGAATTTTTTTGCAATGAAACACTTACACTGCACCAGATACAACAGAAATGTAGAAGTTCTTCTGTTCCTCCTTATAAAGCAATGTATCGGATGATAACGAGGACCAGGCTAAGCATGCACATAAAGGAAAGAGAACATAAAAAACTCGAGGGATAAGAATCATTTGAATTAGACCAGAAAGTGGGTGAAGAATTAATGTATTGCCTGCATCAATGAAATAGGAAATGTGATCCTTCCACATTGCTGAAGAGTTTTGACGATCTCTTTTGTGACGGACCTCCATGATTTACATACTGAAGCACAGACGACAACAACAGCACGTGCAGGCCAAGATGTCTCACTTTCTTCAACCTTACGGATTATGTCCAAAAGCAATTCACGTGGTAGAGTTTCCCATTCTCCCTTTGGAAGAGGTTTAATTGGAAGTGAATCCATAGCAAGATGCGACACTATCCGATGGAGCAAATGCTCGCTCTCAGGACCCTGCTTTGATATTCCATTTTTAATTCCCTTGGGTTCTTGAACTATGCTTTTCAATGACATGTTTCGACACCTTACAAATTCCGTTGCAACACAAAACTGCACAATCCAATGCACACTTCTAAATTTCTTATCCTAACCAAAATACAAAGGCAAAGACTCGTGGTAACTGATAACTAAACAAATATAACCATTTAGATCCTCATAACAGATGCATTTCACACAGAAATTTGTCTAGACTGACATCATTGAAAACATCACCAACAAAATTATCCAGCGTCACTAGAACCAAAATTGGATCCGACTCCTCTAAAGTGAGCAACTCATTTTAATGTTTGGACCGTATAGCGAGTAATTTTTCATCAATGATTAGTATTACATATATACATGCATGGATTGTATTGCCAATGCCATATCAACCTTCCTTTGATTTTCTTAATTAAGCCGAATCCCCCAAAATTTAACAACCAACTGGTCATATACTCATCTTCATAATAATAACTCACAAATATTATCAAGGTAATTATAAAACAAAGAACACATTATCAAGGTTTATTATATATTGTCAATGTAATGCCTGAAAAATTAAAATGCTGCACTAAAAACACTCCATGTTGTGATTAACTTGACATCCTTAAGAAATAGTATCACATTTTGCAATCTAAGATTAATATTTCAAGCACAGACAATCTTGACAGAAATAGAATAGAAAAAAACTAACTTCTGACCTTGTTAATATCCCAACTAGAGTGAGGAAGGGATCTCAGGGAAGACTTGATTTGTTTTTGTGTTGCTGAACGAATAACTTGCTTTAACCATAATTCCATGTGAGTGGCACAAATACAAACATAATAATTTCAACCGCTTTCTCCTAACATTTAGCATCTCAGACCATTTCCCCCTCCCTAAAATTAGTAACTAAAAACTAATTTTATGAGTGTCAAGGCCTATAGGTCTATATATTTTAAACTAATTTTAAACTAATTTTAGAGTCATCTCTAACGGTTACTCTATTAAACTGTTAATTTGGTCGATATATTTTAAGCAGTTTTTATGTATGAAGTTCTTGTATTTTAACAACTCTATCAATTTAAATTCTATAGATAGGGTTGGCCCTTAGGGAGTGCAACAAGGCCTATAGGTCTCAAAATTTTGGGGTCCAATTTTTTAGAGAAACAAGAGTATTTACTTCTGATGACAGACAAAAACTGTCACTAAATTTCAATTGTCCGTAGGTAAAGGTTGCTTGATATTAACCTGTCTATTTAGTTTGAATATACTTAAATTTTGTATGTAAGTAAATAGAAAACAAAAAAAAAAGACGACTCAATTTTTTTTATTAGGGATTAATATTTAATAGTTGAGCAGGGTCTCCAATTTGATTAGGCCAGCCCTGCTTGTATTTAACCACTCATTATCAATTTAGTCCATACCTTATGTCAGAATGACTAATATGTGTAAACTTTGAAAGAGTTTAGAGTCATTTTGAAATATTCATAATGATCTATTGGAGAGCGTCTTTGTGGTTTTCTATTTATTTACTAATAATAGAAGTTTGTAAAAACTTGAAAATGAATAGAAGGGGCTGGTTAAACTGATCAAAGAAGGGTATGTGTTATGAAACATGGTATCCATAGATAAAGATGAGAGAAAGCTACAGAACTCTTGTATTGATGATAATGAGTAATTGTACAAATGAGGAAGTTAGTTACAATTTAACTACCTCAAGCCTATCTATAAGCACTAACTAGTAATAGTAAGACAACAAGGAAGAGAGGAATTCTCCATGGCTTGATGGCCTCATCTCACAGATATCGACAATGGATGGTGCTTGGTTCAAGCATATGATTTCTGAAATTGTCTTCTAAATATACAAAAATGAGGGAAGAAGGAATGTGTTGTGATAATAAACGAATAAGAGTTTGTTCTTTTGTCGCGGGTTTCACTCTAGATAATTACTATAACCCAATTAAATATATGTTTTTTCAATAATAAAATAAGTTTCGTTCAAATGTTGAAATAACGAGAGTATAAATAAATCAGCTATGTTAAATAAGTTGGCCAATTTCTCGTAGGTCATTTCGCTGCAGGATTTACTCTTGCACCTTGCAGTTCTCAGTTGGAGACTTGACATCTTCAAAAAAATACGAATAAATATAAAAGTATTTTATGATTTTGTTCAAAAATAAAATAAAATAAAAAATTGACTATGAATTGAGACATTATGCATCCACATTTGAAAGAACCTCTAATCCTTATCACTTAGCTTAAACCGGTTGAGCTGTCCGTGTTTGATTATTAATATACTATGATAATAATCAACTGTTGAATTAATGAAACTCATCGTATCCGGTTGAGCTGTTGTATATATACATGTATTGCACTCTTGTAACTCAATTCAATGTTAATTTACAATTCTTCAATATTGTTGAAGTTCTCTATAATATGCAGTTGAAAAGATATTCGATGAAAAACTCAAAATTATCAACTTGTGTGTTCATATTCTATGGCAAATTTGCAGTTGTAGAATCGGAATGAAAATGCAAAAAACACTATTCTATGAAAATGCATAAGACAGTATATCAAATTTGCTTTTAAAGAATTAATTTCCATACAATCAGTATAAATGGCCCCGTTAAATTTTCTATTTAATTTCTCTGCACCAAGTATTTTGTTCAACACCTCTTCAAATTAACCGGAAAGAAAATAATTCTCAGTTATTTCTTGACTCCAATTTCCTATAACACTTTCGGGCATAAGTAAAGGAAATAAATTTTGAAAGAGTTTTGAATTTCTTGATCCAACACCACTAAGATACAGAAGAGATTTAGCAGATGAAAAGATATGCTGATATAAGTTTAGGGCGCGGAAAAGGCAGAAGCCAAGCAGATGGCAAAGGCTTGGAAGGCGGAGAGTGGATAAGAGTAGTCCATGGTGAATATATCCGTTCCAATCTTTCCAAACTGTAAGATTACCCTTTCTTGCTCCTCAGGAGAGACATTATGAGATGGATCAACAGCAGCTACAAATTGAAAGTTTTTCACAGATGCCACTGTAACACGTCCCTTGAAGTCTAGGTGCCAACCCTTGCATTGCTCATCCCATCTAGGAGCCTTGCTTGAGTGTCAAGTGCTCACTCAGTCCTGGTAGCTCTGATTGGCTTGCAGAGGATGAATCTCTCATTTGAGTTTTCCCCTTCAGTGTTGGTGAAGGAGAAAATGTTTCATCAGATACTAGAGGTAACGATGTTAATGTCGGGGCACTTCCCCCTTTATGAATAGCTGAGACAGGTATAGAATTCATGATGCAATGTATTCTTCTTGGCGAGTAGTCTTTGGAAATGGTGCTAACAAGACGGCTACATGTTGGAGCAATTCTTCCGTATGTTGATCGACAATTCTTTGGAGACGGTGATACCTTATTATTAAATATCCCGCTTGATCGACAATTTGGTTGAACTGCAGCATCATCTGGAGGTTGATTGTCGTATACAAAGAACTTGTTGACCCAAAAATTGGACCTGTATAAAAATCAAGTTGTGAAGATTATAAGGGGATGGATGAAAAATCGATAGAATAGAAGGGTAAATAAATGTTTCTATCCACCAAAACTTGCCTCACTCTACCAGCACATTTGCTGGCTTGAGAGAAATTGTCTGCAGCCAAGAATATGACAAAGTTCAACCCTGCTGTCCTTTTGGCGGTTAATAACAACTTATCAGGTTCATTCGCCGCTATACAATTACAAGAAAACCAAAAAAGAGATGCTTAAACACTTAGCTCATGAGATGCAAAAAAATAAAGAGAGAGAAAAATTGTCGATGAATGAAAGCTTGAAGAGTAACTTAAAAATCACAATCTGAATGACAATAAATAAATAATAAAACTCATAACTTTAGAGCAAGTTTGTTGAAATTCAACATTCACTGTCATGGATGCAAGCTTGAAGAGTAACTCAAAGATGAGAAATTTGAAAATTGATGTTCATTGTCTTAGAAAAAGAGATGGAATGTTGGAGCAACCGAATACTTACATGGCCCCAAACCTAAGTACAACTGAAATGTTTGAAGTGATGATTCTCTCATTTTGTTCCTCCGAATAAAGCACTGCATCGGATGATCACGGGGACCGGGCTATGCATACACATGAAGGAAATAGAACATAAAAAATATGAGGGAAAATGATAAATTGGATTAGACCAGAAAGTGGGTGAATAATTTATTACCTGCTTCACTGAAATAGGAAATGTGATCCTTTCACATTGCTGAGGTTCAACAGCACGTGCAGGCCGAGGTGTCTCGATCTCTTCAACTCTACGGATTAAGTCCAAAAGCAGACTTTCCCATTGTCCCTGTTGAATAGGTTCAACTGGAGTTACATCGGGAGCAACATTTTCCATGTTTTTAAATGACTTGTTTCCAAACTCCGTAGCAACACAAAACTGCACCAATCCAAACGTACAATTCTAAATTTCTGATTGTAACTAAAATACATAGAAAAAGACTTTTGATAACTAAACAAATATAAACATTTAGTTCCTCATAACAGATGCATTTCACACAGAAATTTGTCTAGACTGACAGCATTGAAAACATCACCAACAAAATTATCTAGTGTCGTTTCACCTATTAGAACCAAAATTGGATCTGACTCCTCTAAAGTAAGCAACTCATTTTAATGTTTGGACCGTAAAGTGAGTAATTATTCATCAATGATTAATATTACATATATACATGCATGGATTGTATTGCCAATGCCATATCAACCTTTCTATGATTTTCTTAATTAAGCCGAATCCCCCAAAATTTAACAACCAACTGGTCATATACTCACGAATATTATCACGGTGATTATAAAATAAAGGACATTATCAAGGTTTATTATATATTGTCAATGTAATACCTGCCAAATTAAAATGCTTCCCTAAACACACTTCATGTTGTGATTAACTTGACATCCTTAAAAAACAGTATCACATTTTGCAATCTAAGATTAATATTTCAAGCACACACAATCTTGACAGAAATAGAATAGAAAAAACTAACTTGTGACAATGAAAGCACCAAACGAATAACTTGTTTATTTCCCAACTAGAGTGAGGAAGGGATCTCAAGGAAGACTAGATTTGTTTTTATGATTCTGAATGAATAACTTGCTTTAACCATAATTCCATGTGAGTGGCACAAATACAAACATAATAATTTCAACTGCTTTCTCCTAACATTTAGCATCTCAGACCATTCCCCCCTCCCTAAAATTAGTAACTAAACACTAAATGTGCAGGTAGCTTTGGAACACGCCTGGACCGGCCCAATTATGAATATTTCAAAATCATCTCTAACGGTGACTCTATTAAACTGCTAAATTGGTCGATCATTTTAAGCAGTTTTTATGTGTGAAGTTCTTGTATTTTAACAACTCTATCGATTTAACTTCTATATTTAGGATCTGCCCTTAGGGAGTGCAACAAGGCCAATGGGTCTCAAAATTTTGGGGCCCAATTTTTTGAGAGAAACAAGAAAATTGACTTCTAACGACGGACAAAAACTGTCACTAAATTTCAATTGTCCGTAGGTAAAGGTTCCTTGATATTAACCTGTATATTTAGTTTAAATCTAACTACATTTTTTGTATGTAAGTAAAGGGAAAACAAGAAAAAGATGACTCAATTTTTTTTATTAGGGATTAATATTTAATAGTCAGAATGACTAATATGTGTAAACTTTGAAAGAGTTGAGAGTCATTTTGAAATATTCATAATGATCTATTGGAGAGCGTCTTTGTGGTTTTCTATTTATTTGCCAATAATAGAAGTTTGTAAAAACTTGAAAATGGATAGAAGGGGCTGGTTAAACTGATCAAAGAAAGAAGAGATCAATAGAAACAACAAAAGAGTATGTATCTAAAGTCGGAGAAACAATGGTATGTGTTATGAAACATGGTATCCACAGATAAAGATGACAGAAAGCTATGAAACTCTTGTATTAATGATAACGAGTAATAGTATTAATGAGGTAGTTAGTTACAATTTGACTACCTCCTCAAGCCTATTTATAAGCACTAACTAGTAAACAACAAGGAAGAGAGGAATAAGGAATGTGTTGTGATAATAAACATGTTGAAAGTGACTCAAAATTGAAGGTTGGGAAGCTATCAAATTGGAGCATAATTTTTGGGATCAGAACTGAAACTTTTCTCTCGTAAAAAATCGGAGCCCGATCTGGAAAAATCGGAGCACGATTTTGCGCTGATGCAGAAAAAACAGATCGTATTTTTGGGTCTGATTTTGTTCCTTTTTATGAGGGATGCTTTCCACTATAAATATAAACCTTGTATTAGATGATTACGTGTGTAGAAACAAAACATTGTGTAGAAAACATGGTTTAGAAGCCAACATACAAACTAGGGTTTATAGAGAATTTCTCTTGGCAACAACACTAGGGTTGAGATTGTTTTGATTCACCTTGAACAAAGCACTATTAGGATTGAGTCTCTTGGTCACGGGAAGAGGCTGGGACTTGGGTAGAATTAGGTTTGAAGACTGATTCTTGTAACTCAATATCTCTTTGTAAAGAAACTCATATCATTATAGTGGAATGGAGAGCTGCTCTCTCTCCTAGACTAGGTCATCATTAAACCGAACTGGGTAAAAAAAATTTTGTGTTCTCCTTCTTCCTTTTATCTCTTGCCGTTTACTTTTGTTTTAATTATTTGCTACTCGCTTGATTTGATTACTTGATATTAATTTGCTCTATGCATCAAGTTTTTTATTGGTGTCGTTTTCACAACAATTGGCGCCCACCGTGGGGCAAAGGTCAAATCAATAACCAGGTATCATGGGTTCGAAGTGGGATATTGAAAAGTTTACCGTTAGTAACAACTTCGGGTTGCAGAAGGTAAAGATGAGGGAAATTCTAATTCAACAAAAGTGTGTTGAAGCATTGAAGGGAGAAGCACAGATGCATGCGCATCTGACACCTGTTGAGAAGACGGAGATGAATGATAAAGCGGTCAGTGCTATCATTCTGTGTCTTGGGGATAAGGTGTTGAGAGAGGTAGCAAGGGAGACTACTACTGTGTCTATGTGGAATAAACTTGATTCATTGTACATGACCAAGTCCTTGGCACATAGACAATGTCTGAAGCAACAACTTACTTTTACCGAATGGTGGAGTCGAAACTTATAATGGAGCAACTGACGGAGTTCAATAAGATTATTGATGATTTGGCGAACATAGATGTAAATCTGGAAGATGAGGATAAAGCCTTACACCTACTGTGTGCTTTACCTAGGTTATTTGAGAATTTCAAGGATACAATGCTTTATGGCAAAGAAGGCACTATCACTTTGGAGGAAGTTCAAGCAGTTTTGAGAACCAAAGAGTTAACCAAGATCAAAGAGTTGAAGGTTAATGATAGTGGAGAAGGCTTGAATGTCTCAAGGGGGAGAAGTCAAAAGAAAGGAAATGGGAAAGGCAAGAATTTTAGGTCAAAGTCTAGGTCCAAGGGTGGTGGCAATAAAACACAATACAAATGTTTTATTTGTCGCAATCCAAGTCACTTCAAGAAGGATTGTCCGGAGAGAAAGGGCAATGGAAGTGGTAATCCATCCGTTCAGATTGCAAGTGAAGAGGAATGTTATGAGAGTGCTGGAGCACTAACTGTGACAAGTTGGGGAACCTGAAAAGGGCTGGGTCTTGGACTCTGGGTGCTCTTATCACATATGTTCGAGAAAGGAGTACTTTGAAACTTTAGAGCTGAAAGAAGGTTGAGTTGTTCGCCTTGGTAATAATAAGGCTTGCAAAATTCAAGGTATGGGTATTATCCGTCTCAAAATGTTTAATGACCGTGATTTCCTTTTGAAGGGTGTGAGGTATATTCCTGAACTTAAGAGAAATTTAATATCTATAAGCATGTTTGATGGTCTAGGATTTTGCACTAGAATTGAACGTGGTATGATGAGAATTTTTCATGGTGCATTAGTTATAGCTAAAGGGTCTAAAATACATGGTTTATATATTTTAGAAGGTTCCACTGTAATAGCTCATGCATCGGTTGCTAGTGTAGACACTTTGGACATAACTAAACTTTGGCATTTGAGGTTAGGTCATGTCAGTGAGAGGGGTTTGGTTGAGCTAGCTAAACAAGGTTTGTTAGGGAATGAAAAATTGAACAAACTAGATTTCTGTGATAATTGCACATTAGGCAAACAACACAAGGTGAAGTTTGGGGTGTGTGTGCATAAATCTAGTAGGCCTTTTGAGTTTGTTCATTCGGATCTTTGGGGTCCAACATCAGTTAAAACTCATGGGGGAGGTTCTAATTTCATGTCTATTATTGATGATTATTCTAAAATGGTATGAGTTTACATTCTAAAGAATAAAAGTGACGCTTTTGAAAAATTTAAAGAATGGCATACACTTGTAGAAAATCAGATTGGAACTAAACTGAAAGTGTTGAGAACTGACAATGGCCTGAAGTTCGTTTCAGAGCAGTTTAATGAGTTTTGCAGGAAAAGAGGTATAAAGAGGCATAGAACCGTGGCATACACACCTCAACAAAATGGTCTTGCTGAAAGAATGAACATGACCTTGTTGGAGCGTGTGAGGTGTATGTTGTTGGGAGCTAGATTGTCCAAGAGTTTCTGGGGAGAAGCTGTTAGTACTGCAACATATTTGATTAACAGATGTCCATCAACAGGGATAGATCTGAAGACACCTATGAAGGTTTGGAGTGGGAGACCGGCAGACTACTCTAACTTAAAAGTTTTTAGAGCTTTAGCATTTTCTCATGTCAGACAGGACAAACTTGATGCTAGAGTTGTGAAGTGTATTTTCATGGGTTATCCTGAAGGTGTGAAAGGTTACAGACTGTGGAAGATCGAACTTGGAGGATCAAAATTTATTATAAGCAGGGATGTACTTTTGATGAGACCCGCAAGGGGATGAAGTGGAAAGACCTGGGAACAAGCTCAGAAATGGGGGTAGAGAAAATTCAGTTTGAGGTGGAGCCTACCGCTGATGATGAAAGGGAAGGGGAGGATCAGACTTCAGTACCCGATGAGAGTGAAGGCCAAGAAATAAATAGTCCTGACTATCAGCTAGCAAGAGATAGGACAAGGAGACAAATTAATCCACCTGAAAGATACGGTTATGCTGACCTTATTTGTTATGTTTTGAATGCAGCTGAAGAATTGCAAGACTCGGAACCAAAGAACTTCAGGGAAGCATTAGAAAGCAATGAAAACAAGGACTGGATGAAGGCAATGAATGAGGAAATACTTTCGTTGGAAAAGAACCAGACGTGGAAACTTGTTTCATTACTTAAGAATCAAAGGGTAGTGGGAAGCAAGTGGATGTTTAAAAGGAAATAAGGTATACTAGGGGTCGAAGCACCAAGGTATGGTTATGCGGACTTGGTGTGTTTTGCTCTAAATGTGGCTGAAGATGTGCAAGACTCGGAGCCTAGAAACTTCAAGGAGGCATTTGAGAGCAAAGAGAGCAAGTATTGATTGAAGGCGGTGAATGAAGAGATGGATTCATTGGAAAGGAACCAAACTTGGAAACTTGTGAAGTTACCTAAACACCAAAGGGTAGTTGGATGCAAGTGGATCTTCAAGAAAAAGGAAGGTATTCCGGGTGTTGAAGGTCCAAGGTACAAAGCAAGACTTGTGGCTAAGGGTTTCACTCAAGTGGAGGGGATCGACTACAACGAGATCTTTTCACCGGTGGTGAAACATTGTTCCATAAGGATACTTATGGCTATCGTGAATCAATTCAATCTTGAGTTGGAACAAATGGATGTGAAGACCGCTTTCTTACATGGTGACCTTGAAGAGACAATCTACATGGAGCAACCGGAAGGTTTTGTGGAGGACAAGTCCAAGGTGTGTCTTTTGAAGAAATCTTTGTATGGGTTGAAGCAAAGCCCTAGGCAATGGTATCGTCGGTTTGATGAATTTCTTTTGAAGACCGGTTTTGTGAGAAGCGGATATGATTCTTGTGTGTACATGTTGAAGAAGAGTGAGAAAGTCATTCTCTACCTTCTTTTATATGTGGATGATATCTTGATGGCGAGCTCTAGCAAGGATGAGATTTTGAAGCTCAAAGAAAGGTTAAATGGTGAATTTGAGATGAAAGATCTTGGTCCGGCGAAGAGAGTTCTTGGGATTGATATCGTGAGGAATCGTGACAAATGCGAACTTTTCTTATCTCAACTTGGTTATTTGAAGAAGGTGGTGGAGCGTTTTAGAATGTCAAACTCTAAAACCGTGAGCACTCCCTTGGGGCACCACACAAAGTTGTCCATACAACAATGTCCTCAATCCGAGGATGAGAAGCAATTGATGGAAGGTACTCCCTATGCAAGTGGGGTTGGAAGCATCATGTATGGAATGGTTTGTAGTAGACCGGACTTAGCATATGCGGTTAGCATTGTGAGTCGGTTTATGGCAAATCCGGGTATTGTGCATTGGCAAGCTTTGAAGTGGGTATTGAGGTATTTGAATGGGTCTTTGAAGGGCGGTTTGAAGTACACAAGAGCAGCTCAAGATGAAGACGCTTTGGAGGGGTATGTTGATGCGGACTATGCGGGAAATGTGGACACTAGAAAATCCTTATTGGGATTTGTGTTTACTCTTTATGGCACGGCTATTAGTTGGAAGGCAAATCAACAATCCGTGGTGGCATTATCTACAACTCAAGTGGAGTACATCGCACTTGTTGAAGGTGTGAAGGAGGCCATATGGTTGAAAGGGATGATTGGTGAGTTAGGAATTACTCAAGAATGTGTGAAGATACATTGTGATAGTCAAAGTGCCATTCACTTGGCAAATCATCAAGTGTATCATGAGAGGACAAAGCACATTGACATTCGCTTGCACTTTGTTAGAGACATGATTGAATCAAAAGAGATTGTGGTTGAAAAAGTGGCATCGGAAGAGAATCCGGCGGATGTGTTCACCAAGTCATTACCTAGATCAAGATTCAAGCATTGCTTGGACTTGATCAAATTTGTCGAAGAGTAATTCCCTTTTGGAGAGAGCAGCATGGTGGTTGATGGTTAAACTGACATCACCACCAAATTAGAAGTCAAGGTGGAGAAATGTTGATATTGGCTTCAAATTTGTGGTCTGGAAGAACAGAGAAATCGTGACACGATTTTGGCATCGTGACACGATTTCGAGGTGCCGTGAGCTAGTTTGCAGGACGCCAAATCGTGACACGATCTTGGGAAATCGTGACACGATTCAGAAACTTGCTCATTAAGTATCACTGATAAGGACTGGTCATGCCTTGGAACGGACGCAAATCGTGACACGATTGCTTCAGAAGGAGACTAGTATATATTGTGTTCTTGTGCTTTTTTGAAGGAGAGCTTGGAAGAGCTTAGAGAGAGAAACTTGGATTACAAAGGAGGGAACCAAAGGGTTGAGTGTCTTCGTAGAGAGTGTCTCTTGGGTTGGGAAAAACATTGTAATCACCTTGGGTAGTGAGGAGTTCATTAGTTGGAAGGATCTAAAGCTTCCTCTAGTGTCTTCTCTTTAGGGTTCATATTGTGAGAGTGGGGAAACACATATGGGTAGAATCTAGGGTTTGTTCTTGTGTAAGCTTGAAGGCTATTGTTTCTTGTAACCCTTTGTAACACTTTCTCATATTGGATTGGAGAGCTGCTCTCTCCCCCAGATTAGGCCATATTGGCTGAACTGGGTCAACAATCTTCTTGGTGTTTTGTTCTTCTTTTCTTGCTTATCTTGTTTTGCTTTGGTATCTCTTTGTGTGGTTTTGCTCTACACTAGTCTAGGGCTGTTTATTGTTGTTGTTGCTTGGAAACCATTTTGTTCATTGATTACCACTATCTCTTGCTCCACACATCTTTGTTTTCATTGGTGTTAGATTTAACCGCATCCACAACAAGGTACATATCATGTCTACTAACTAGTACGAGCTGATCTCCTAAGACTTCCCAGATTGCATTACCTTAGTATGTGTAGAAGAAAGAATTAAAGGATAGTGATCAATAAATCTAGAGTTAAAAATGTTTTTAGTCCCTACAAAAACATCAACTTTTAAGTTTAGTTCCTATTAAATTTTAATGAAAATTTTAATCCTCCATAATATTGCAGTTTGTAAGAATAGTTCCTATTTTAAAAACTTTTTACAGAAAATGGATACTTTTAGTTCTCAAGATAGTCCCTATAAAATTCAAATAGGGACTAAAAGCGAATTAACCTTTTTGAGAGACTAAATTTAAATAGAACATGATTTTATAAGGATTAAAAACATATTTAACTTGAGTAGCAAGAAATTAACTAATGCATGCTTACCCTTAAGGTTCTCACTGGCTCAAGGTCACAATAACTGACAAATTACATACATGTCTTTAGATTTTCTCACAAGGATTCCAAGAAATAGAAGCAAGTTCTGCTGATAACGCTCAATTTTTTACTAAATCAAAGAAATAAAGAAACAAATAATGTGTAATAAAATATTTATAAAAAAAAAAAAAAAAAAAAACTTCAGTTAACAGAACAAACTCCACCATGAGCACAAGTTGAGCCCATAAAAACAAGTGTTGCTTGTGTAAAGAATGTAGTATAGGAGTTATCTCCTGCTCTTTCTAAAAGAATTGTATATAGTTAACATTCATACGCATGAACATTAATAACTTACAATTCCAGTATTTAAGCTGATCAAAAGCTTCATCAGCAAGGAACATTAGTAAATATGTACTATATATTATATCATTCACTAAACATGGTTTTAATTTTAGTTGTATGCCTATGAAACAGCATACAAATGAATTCTAGAATCAAAACAACTCGTGCAAGGGGAGGAAAGAATACTACTAATGATCGCATAGTCGAGATTTTCACTCATAGTAACTAGTTTGCAATTCGCTTTGGTACGTCATGCAAGTTCGAGAACGCAACATGCAACTCTTGAAATATCAGATACATGGAGGTATACTCGGTACATTATTTGAATTAATGGTACATTCTAATATTTTAATTGGTATGCTATCAATACTATTTTATCAAGTCTAGTTAAAATACAAAATAAAACACCATTAACAAATGACAAATGCCTTGAAATATTAATAGACAAAAATAAGAGTCTTGAAATATATTATGCCAATATTTATTATGCATGACGTTTTTAAAGAAAATACTAATTTGATTAAAATATACAAGGTGACGCTTTGCACATATGCAGGACGGAACATTCCCCTCTCGAAAAAGCGGAAATTGCATGTCCCTTTTCTAACATTTCATTGCTTTTTCTTTGTACATTTTAAGCGAACTTCTTCTCATTCAAATCGCATTGATTCTCTGGTTTGTGGTGTTTTGGGAGTTAAATGTGCAGAGAATTCTGTGACTAAGTTTTTACCAGCATGGTACAGTTCTTGGTGCTTGATTAACTGTGCACATTTTTATATGCAAAAAATCAGCAGACGAGACGATGATCATAAATGCATGGCTCTCATTGACGTCAAGCAAATGGCAAAGGCTTGGAAGGCAGAGAGTGGATAAGAGTAGTCCATGATGAATAGATCTTTTTCAATCTTTGCAAACTGTAAGATTACCCTCTTTAGCTCCGCCCGTGAAACATTATGAGGCAGATGAACAGAGGCTCCAAGTTGAAAGTTCTTTATAGATATCACGCGCGCGGAGCATCGTCCTCGACACTGGATCAATTGATCAAAATATGAGCGAGAGATGTTTATGAGTGTCAAGGGCTCGATAGAGCTTTGACTCAGTTCTGGTAGCTCCGATAGGCTTCCATGGTATGAACCTTTCATTGGACTTTTTTCTTTAAGTGCTGGTGAACAAGAAAAAGGTATATCAAATATTGGAGGTAACGATGTTGGAGTCGGAGTGTTTCCCCCTTCATAAAGAGCTGACGTCGGTATCGAGTTCATGATGCAGTTGATCTTTCGTGGTGTATCAGTAGTGATCACCACCTCATAGGAAACGGTGCCAACAAGATGGCTACATGCTGGAGCTCTTCTAGGTGACACTTGCTTAGAATTCAATATCCCGCTTGGTCGACAATTTGATTGAACTGCAGCATTATCTGGTGGTTGACTGTCGTATATAGAGAACTTGGTGCACCAAAAATTGGACCTGACATATGTATAAAAATCGAAGTTGTGAAGACTATAAGGGATAGGATGAAAAGCCAATAGAATAAAAGGGTAAATAAATGTTTCTATTGACTAAAACTTGCCTTACTTTACCAACAAATTTGTTGCTGGCTTGAGAAAAATCGTCTGCTGCTAAGGATACGACAAATTCGGACCTTCTTATCTTTTTGGCAGCTAATAACAACTTATTACCCTCATTATTCGCTATACAATTACAACCAAAACAAAAACAATCTGGCTTAAATACATACATCATAAAATGCAAAAAAAAAAATTAACGATGCTGACAATGAACCACAATCATAATGACAATGAAGGAATAAATAATTAAATAAAAGGAACCCATAAATTTAGAGCAAGTAAGTTGAAATTCAACATTAGTAGTCATGAATGCAAGCTTGAAGAGTAACTAAAATGAAAAATTTGAAAATTGATATTCATTGTCTTAGAAAAAGAGATGGAATGTTTCAGCAATGAAATACTTACATGGCTCCAAGCCTAAGTACAACAGGAATGTAGACGTTCTTTTGTTCCTCCTAATAAAGCACTGGATCGGATAATCACAGGGACCGGGCTATCCATACACATAAAGGAAAGAGAACATAAAAAACATGACAGAAAAGAATAATTCGGATTAGACCAGAAAGTGGGTGAAATAATTGATTACCTGCTTCACTGAAATAGGAAATGTGATCCTTCCACATTGTTGAGGAGTCTTGACGATCTCTAATGTGGCGGACCTCCATGATTTACATACTGAAGCACAAAAGATAACAACAGCACGTGCAGGCCAAAATGTCTCACTCTTTTCAACCCTTCGGATTATGTCCAAAAGCAATTCAGGTGGTAGACTTGCCCATTGTCCCTGTTGAATAGGTTCAATTGGAGTTACATCCAGAGCAACGTGGGAATTTGACCGACAGAACATATGCTTGCTCCATATGCTACCTATTCCATTTTTTATCCCCTTGAGTTTGCGGCCTAAGCTTTTCGATGACATGTTTCCACACTCTGTTGCAACATAAAACTGCACCAATCCAGATGCAAGCTTCTAAATTTCTGACATTAACAAAAATACAAAGGCAAAGACTCGTGATAACCAGACAAATATAACCATTTAGTTACTCATAACATTCTAGACTGAAGGCAATAGAAAACATCGCAAACAAAAAAATTATCTAGCGTCAAGTCAACAATTGGAAACAAAATTGGATTGATTCCTCTAAGTGTGAGCAACGCATTATAGATTTTGTACTGTAAAGTGAGTAATTAATTGATTAAATTATTCAGCAATGGTTACTATTACATATGTATGTATAACTAACCATGAGTGTATTGCTATATCAACCTTTCTTTGATTTTCTTACTTAAGCCAAATGCCCTAAAATTTAACTACCATTTGGTCATATACTCATCTTCATAATAATAATACCTTCAAAAACAAATCTTCATAATAATAATAATAACTTCACCTGCTTCCTAACATTTAGCATCGAATATTTCTTCCTTAATATAGTTCTGATTATTTCCCAACTATAGTAAGGAAGGGATCTCGGGGAAGACTAGTTTTCTTTTTGGTGATCGAGTAAACGTGTTTCTGTTCAATACCACAAATAGGAACAGAATTTCACTTGCTTCCTAACATTTAGCATCAGAATATTTCTTCCTTAATATTAGTAACTAACTGGAACAGTCCTGGACCTATTTGCAGGGCCCATTTGTATCAACGATCCACACACATTAAATTGATTTTAATTGTTAAAATAATTATTCTTTCAAAAAAAAAATAATGTTAATAAAATACTTATTTTATTTTTGAAGAACACTGGGTGAAAGGAGAGATAAATACATGCTCCCTTTCAATGAAAGAGAAACATATCATTCCTTTCAGAATGATATCATGCCTACGAACTAGTACAATCTGATCTTCTAAGATTAGATTACAGTTCCAATTTCACCAAAAAAATTTGATACCCATTTTCAAAATGCCTTTTTCAGTGGAGACACTTTGGCCACAGCTTTCATACTTTGAGAATCTCTGAAGCACACAAAATGCACTAGAGTTTTCCCATTCGGATAAACTGCAAAAACACTAGTCCCTATTTTCTTATGGCACAAGGAACACATGTTATCATCGCTAATCTTTATAACTGCTTTCCTCTTATTGTATAGTTCGTCTTTCACCTGTGAAAAGAAAATTGAGTTGTTATAGATATGTACCCACATTGTAACAAAACAGAAGCATTTGTATGTGCAAAATTAGACGAGAATTCGGATCTTCACGATGATTTCGATAAAACCCAACTGAGAAGTTGCCGGTTAAGATATTTCATTATAGCCCTAAAGGTCAAACCTACCATTTTCTTCTAACAATGATAAATGAAAATCTTGATTGCTGATGTATGTTTACCTGAAGGTTCTCGCTCTGTCTCAAGCTTCTGACAACTGAACAATTACGATACATTTCACTAGATTTTCTCACAAGGGGCCCAAGAATTGGAAGCAAGTTCTGCAAATAACATACAATTGTTTACTAAATCAAAGAAATTAAACAAATAATGTCTAATAAAATATATTAAAAAAATTCAGCTAACAGCACAAACTTCACCAGAAGCATAAGTTGGACCAATAAAAAAAGTGTTGCTTGTTATATAGCTATGGCCCAACATCAAAATTGAAAAAATTACCATGAAATCATAAACCATGTTCTCTTCAATAAGCCAAATCTAATATATTTATGCATTGAATTGAAGTTGTATTTGATGAAATAAAAGAGAATTCCATCACCTCATTTCCTCAATTATACCTGTAGTTTGGTCTCTTTTGGTAGGAGTTTAAGGGCCTGGGCTCCATTGATTCTATCCCACCTGCGGCTTAACAAATCGAGGGCTTCATCAAGCATGATAGAAGTACATTCTTCCTCAGTAAATTCTTCTGTGTCAGCATCACTCCTACCACTGTCGCTACTCTGACTAGCTTTTGCATCCTCTGCAATCTCTATTGCAGCAATTTTCTTTGATCCTCGGCTCATAGTTCTTGATAATGATTTTGAAGTTACTTTTCGAATGGATTTATTCCGAGGAGATAATAGATTTGAAATTTTCTTTTCGTAGTTCTTGGTCGTCCTCCGTGGATTCAGATAGATTTGCAGAAGCATTAGGTATATATTGCTGAGAGATTTTACAGAAGACTTATGGGCAGATTCATACACATGATCACAATAAGACAATGCCAGTTCTGGAACATGAAGCTACAAATGAAAAGGGAGTTCACTTATTCTGATTATACTCACAACAAAACTAATATTTATGTAAAATACATGTTGATGAAGCAATTAAACCATTACAATTGTTGTTTATACAGTAAAGACGAGATGGTATTTAATTGATATACCTTATGAACATACAAAGATAATGCTAGTTCATGTTGGTTCATTTTTCCCAACAATATGGCCCGCTCTTCGTATAAAGCATCTGATGGAAGAAGTTTCAAAAGAGCTTCTGGATTATATCCTGATATACTCTCTAAGGCAGACAGTAATTTTTTCCTTTTAGGGGAGTAAACTTTCTCGTCCCATTTCTGTTCAGAACTTAAATCAGCGTGCCAATCAAGTACTTCAGAAAGATAGAGATGTACCTACATTCCAGAGTGCAGCAAGTAAATAGAGATGTTTCTCCTATTATTAATCAAATCAACCATGAAAATACCAGAGCTAAATGCTTTTGAAAAAGAAAAATAGAACTGTGTTGGTCCTTAGAGTCATTGAATCAGATGCTAAAGGACCTCACCATTTCATTTTGCAAAGTTCCAGATACGGCACCCTCATTCATTGAAAGCACGAGCTCCAAGTATGTGGCTTGCAAATTTGGAGCATGTTGCTTCAAATATAAGTTCACCATATCTGCTGGAATATTTCCAGACAAAAAGAGCTCAATAGTTTGGGTTGGGCAGCTTTCAAGAACAAGCATGGAGTACTCTAGAACAAGTGTTGTGTCTAGTTCGCAAAGTGGCTGCATCAGAAACCCACCAAATCAGGAAAAATAGCATCAATTAACAATAAGCAATGCATAATGGAAATAATAACACCTTTAAAGAGGTTGGAGTCTTGCGAGAACTTCAATTCATGCATAACAGAAATTGAATACATATTTTTAACTAATCTCCTAAGTGAGTGCAAATATATTCCCATCCAACTATATGGCAGAAGAAAAAATGACTAAATTATCTAATAAACTTAAAACATCTCACTTTTGTCCATTGTCCCCACATTACAGCTAAAGAAAAAATGATGTTTGATAGCGAAATCCATCTGATGAACACTACTAAATAAAATTAAAAATCATTCCTTCGTTTAAGGCGTAATAATTACACCAAAAGTAACAGTGCACTTATTATCTGATCACAGATTATATAATGTCATATATCCAGACTCTGTTGCTTCCTCGCACTATGTTAAATCAATCATTTTATTGAGGAAGAAAACATATAGGCATGACAGCTAGCTGTTTAAAAACATAGAAGCAAAATGTTTACCAGCAAAACTATTGACCAAATTCACCTTGAGGTACTCGATGATGGCCTCTGGCTTGAATCTATGAGCAATCTTGGACTGGCTAGACTCTGACTCTTTCACCGATTTATTAATAATTTCAAGGGCTTCACGGTGCATGGAGTTGCACTTGTAAAGTTCTACTAAAGAAACATGATAACTTCCTTCTTGAAGTATCTCTTCACATATTTTCAGATCACAGTAGTTAAGAACTCTCAATAAATTTTCAGCCATAGAAGGTTGTCCAGTTAGAAGCATTGCTTGGAGTAGAGCAGTATCCAATATTGAAGCCATCTCCCGAGCTTCTGAGCTAACAGGTATACTCCCATGCCTCTGACACCAATAATTTTCCGAGTAGTAACTTCAATAACAATTGTGATCAAAACAAATACTAGTATTGCATAGCTTTAACGTTACAAAAAGGATCAAGGACATCTAATGTCCCATAGCTTCAGCATTAATCTTGCATACATTGTTTAAAGAAATTTACACTACTTCAATATGTATATTACTTTTTGTCAACAAAGTATTATACAAGTACGATACTTCCCTTTTTGACCTCCAAATATATGCACGAGTTGTAAATTCTAGCAAGTCTACCCCAAAAGCATTTGTCGTTGAGCATATTGAAGATAAATAAAAACATTAATTGTACAAGCACCACACTTGATACATGAAAAAGGAACAAAAAAAAAACTCAGTATTTACCTTGTTTATTTTCTTAAACCTATTACTGTTATAGGATTCAAAGTTATTACCAACTGCATCAAAAACTACTTCCTCGGTTCCTTCTGCAGTGGCCTTCTCAATAATACTATGTCTCTTCTTGTGCAAAAATTTGATGAGAGCCATTAGCATATTATGGCTCATTTTTTTCGATTCAAGTTCTGCATTGTCATCCAATTCTGACATATTAGATGCTGAAGAGGGCTCCATATCATCAGACATAGACGAACCTCTGGAAAGATGCAAAGGATCCCCAAAAATGTCCAACTTGTCTGAATCATGAACAATAGTTGTCTTTGGAAGGATAATGGATGTATACAGAGAAAGAACATAGGTTATATCTACTTGAGATGCTAGGAAATGTTCCATTGACTCCTCATAGCTTCCATTGTCAAAAAGATAGTGGGCATACCTATAATGTAACAAAACAACATTTAACAACTTAGTGAGAAAATTGAAAAATGAGCAATGAGAAGCATGTCAAGATTTTAGTACTTTAGAATTTCACAAGAATGAATGAAATGCAAAAGATTCCACAAAATATATTTCACCTATTATTATTGAAGGCATCATTATGCAACCCATGTCAATAGCCCAATAATCATATGCATACTGGTATTTTGGGGCTAGCATACATAATTGAAAACACCTTACATAAAATCTCATATTTCAGTATCTTATTTATACTCTCAAATTTATAGAGCTGAAACATGGGCTCTTAACTTGTTGATACATGGCAGGACAATATTACAACACTATACCTTAACTAAAGCTATATAGGTTTGCTTAAAGAGTTTCATTTATTTTAGTTATTAAATTATTACCACTAATTTTAAAATTATTTTATAGTGTAGTTACTAATATTTATAATTTAACTATGTAACGAGCGATGGAATAATACTTGTGACATTATTTATCTAATTAAATTAATTTTATAATTTATATGAAACTAGATAATAATGAACAGAATATGGAAAGATATCAAACTCTCTTATATCAATACAATTCTTTCCTTTTGTTTCTATAAATTACAGTGGTCAAAATTATTTAGATGAGCAGTATGAATTTTTTATGCATTGCATAACCACACGTCCACACCCTAGTTATATGATAATTAAACCATCAATTTGTTATCATTTTAAGCTTTTTGTCAACAAATAAAAATAAGTGTTAAATTTGGACTGCCAGCTAACTGGTTCAGAGAGATGTGATGAATTAAAACAAAATAAAGAAGGAAAACTGTCTTGTTTGTTTCAGTTTCTTTAACAAGACTAATCTAATATAGCTATGAACCTTATATGAATTGAATCCTCCTTTGCAGCACGAAGATTTGAATCTTCAGGTGGAAGGAGCTTGCACAATGACAAAGCTTCTTCGAAGTTACCAGCAGCTGTTAATTGGACAATCTGCAATGAAATAGTACAATCCTTAACTTGTGATATAATAAAAGTATAATATGTAACCAAGAATTGCAAAAGGAAGTGAAGTATTTTTGTTGTTTTCTCATTTGCACTAGAACCCAATGACAGGTATGACATTATGAAAATTTATCACATTGCAAATACCTGGGCTCCAAGAGGAACAGGAAAGAGGCAGTGAATAGAATTTTCTAAGGCAATAATCACTGAATTATTGCTCTGGCGAAGATGACGTACATTTCGAAAAACAATTGTTTGTATCAATGGATATGGGCCTCGAAGAGATCGAATCTGCAAAATGCAAGCAACGCAAAGTGTAAAGATGCACAACCTCTTCCACGCAAAAAATTTAAATCCGAAACTTATTCTTAATAACCAGAAGTTTGACACCAAATACTTAGTTACCTCCACAAATCTTGGCAGAAGGGCTAAAGCATATGGATTCTGAATTACAACTTCTGTTGGGGCCTCTGACCAACAAATCCTACCTTCTGGACGAAGTTTTCCGTTTTGATCCACAATGACGCCAATGTTGTCCTAAAAATGCACCAGAAGAACATCGTGACTCAAGAAAATGCAACAGCGTGAAATAGGAGGTTTTGAAAAGAACATTGGTGAATATTTTGATTACTCTCCCCTGCTCTAATAGTAGCTAGATTTTGAGTTCCCACATCAATATTTCTAACATTTGTTATTTATATCCAATTGAACATTCTTGGGGCAATCAATATTGGGAGTAATGAATTTATACAAGTATATGAACAATATTCAACTGTTTGATTTATGTGATACTGCCCCAGTGGCAGAAAACATTTTGTCTCATAGTTGTATGTATAACTGATAACTCCCTGCCTTACCTAAGTCCGAGCAGTTTACACTCAAATCCCCAGCCTTTAGGTCCGTTTGAACACGGTCAATATATCTATCCAACATAATTCCATTGGCTCATTGCCAACATTTCATGGAAAAGTAGAACGTGCATTTATCACATAAACTATATTCTAACTTCTACGCACTTTATGCCACTAGGAAACGAATGTACATGTGATATATGAAACAATTACCACTGGCATATATATCATTCAAGAGTCAAACAATGAAGTGAATACCTTGCCCAAAAGGAGCTCTCCGGAAGGAAGAGATACCACCAAAGGTGGTGCTAGCCTCCCAGAAGTAAAAACTTCAGATATTGAACCACTCGTAGCATTCAGAATCACGTACGCTTTTCTAATCCCCAAACATATATTCTCACCACACCAACTCATTGACTTCACCACATCAAGAACACCAAAGTCTTTCACCTCAACAAATCCTCTACCACCTAGCAAAAACACCAGCAACAGGTCATCATAATTAAGGAAACACAATCACATCAAAACAGTAATTTTGTTTTGCTCATCTGTCCGACATGTATTTACATTAGACACTTCCAACTATATTTATGTTCTTTTCCTTGTCCTGTTTTCTAAGCTTCTATACCAATCAAGTTGAAAATTAGCACCGTCGGTAAATAAATAACATCACTTTACTACATTTACAAATTTAATGATCAAGGATTAAGGGAATGAATTCTTATCTTCTCCAAAGAAGTGGGTTTTTATTCCCATCAAAGCAACTAAACTGAAAATCATGCTTGGTGAACAAACCTCTCTCCAGGAGATCTTCTTACGCTGAGACTGCTCAGACTAGTACTTAGGGCTCGTGGTTTAGTTGATTATTTTTGTTTGGTTAAAATTGATTGGCATTTAGACCTATGCAGTAATCCTCTAGGTTGGCCTACGCTGGCATCCCCATGCCATTGGCGCCATCACAATCAGTAATGATGATGATGATCTTGCACAATTGGTATAAACTAGTTTTACACTTATGTCCAACAAGAATTCAATATTTTGCAGTTATTTTAAATATAAACACAGTTACAAAGCGGTCATGTTGCTATATGATGAGTGAATCTTCATTAAACTTTTCAAGTTTTTATATAATATTAATACTACCATCTTTATCTATCAAAACATACTTAGCACTGACACTTCTAATTCTAAGTTCTAATAGAACTCGTGTTCAGTGTCCAACACATGTGACATCAACATATGTATTATGTAATTACATTCAATTATGTCATTTTTTCAAGTTATCATTAGTGTCAGTGTCGTATTTGGTGTCCGCGTCAGTGTTGGTGCTTCATATAACAAAACACATCAACTACAATTACTACATAATGCATAGATATAAATGAATTGAAATCATATTAACTTCAAAAACTAATACTAATCAAATTAGACTAAAAGAATGAAAATAGCATTGAATGAGATGAAATTACCGTCGCGTCTGAAGATACAAACACGCTTCTGCCTCGCAAAACACAAGAAGCCTCTATGTTCATCCCAACAAAAAGCATTTGCACCTTTCGCTTTAGTAATAACCGCAATAGTTTCGAAGGTAGGAAGTTTATGAAACGCGATGGATTCCGATAACGAAAGAAGAAACTCTCTCGATTCCACCACCTGCAATGACACCACAGCCTTCTTTGCGAATCCATTTACGTTTCTCTCTAACACATACGCTTCCTTCCGCATTTCCTCCGGAGCCGGTACTGAATGCTCTGGCGCATAAACGAGGAGAGATCCGTTGGAGCATCCTAAGAGGAGTTTGGAACCGTAGGATTCGATGGATTCGATTTTGGAGGTTGAGTTTGTGAGAAGCTCGAAGGAATCATAAGCAGTGTGCACCATTGTTGAGAAATTGCATTGACGAGTGAAAATGGAAATTTCAGGAAACGATGTCGTTTGGTGGAATGGTTCTTTGTGTCACTGATGGCGGGGAATGCTTCTGGTGCGAACGTTTGTAGTTCATTGTGTTAACCGAACAAACTGTCATCAGGAATTTCTGTTTATTTAAAAAAGCTTGTAATTTTATTTTTTAGAGGTAAAAAACTTATAATTTTATTTTTTAGAGGAATACAACTTATAATTTTATTGTGCAAAGCTCAATTTAACCCCCTTCAAATTTTTTATAAGATAAAATTTAAGTTGAACGGATGGTGCTTTAGTAAAAGACAAGAAAGATCTTAGGGATCGTAGATCAAATACTTTATTCATTCAAAACTTCATATAAAGGCATTAGGATACTCTAATTCAGGACTTTTCCGATTTAAAACTTATCTTATTAATGTAAATACAAAACTTTTGGCGTTGATCCCTTAAATATTATTCTTTGTATATAGTTAAGTATCTTTTTGTTTTCATATAAAGGTATTAAGAGACTCGAATTTTACACATGCATCCAATCAAATCATGTCACATAAAGAAAATTGAACAAAATGCACCATAGTGTAAAATAATTTTACATTGACATCCAATAAAAAAATATTGTATTGTATTGCATCATCAAATTACATACTTTAAAATTAGTTGTGCGACATGTCTTGATGTTTGTATTAGATGACGATGTAAAAATTTTACTGCATATCCATGCAAAGATATAAAAAAGAGGTTATATTAATTAATATTTAAGTATTTCATAAATTCTTGTAAAAAAAAAAGTAATTCATATATTTTGTCACATATTTTACGTTATCATTTAAATATATTTTTCTAATGATTATTTTGAACTAAATTGTGTTTAGACTTAAGTTTTTACATGTGGATTTTTTATCATATCAATATCAATGTTCTCTAATATTGATAGTTGAATCAATTGAAAATATTATTAATTTTCATGGCTACAATTGTCAATTTAAAGGATCATAAAAATTTGAGTCTCTCAGTCCACATGTTAAGGGGCTAAAATACTTCAAGGATAATAAATCCCCTTTCATATAAGCCCTCGAGTTGGAAGTCCCATAAATTTAAAATTGTCTCCTGGTCACCCAGTTTGGCACTTAAATTGACTCTAAGGATATGTCAAATTTTGATTTATTAATTTGTAACCGTTGTAGGATTCTGAATGTCTTTAAACTTTTGATTTATTAAAGTTACATCTAAATATGATATATTTGAAAATTTTCTCAAATCAATCATGACAAATCGAATATACAATTCATATATTTCACATACGATGTATACTTTTATCATGTAATTAATATATAGGATGTTTAAACCCTCAAGATCTTTTTATGTAGAATTTACATAATATACTTATAATAGTTTATGTACAATTGAACCTATAATAGTTTATGTACAATTGAACCTATTTTATTTTCTTTTAACAGCCAATTTTTTATTAATTATCAAATTTATGCACAAGATAAACAGAAACCGACAATAAACAAAGACCGACAAGACAGAAACTACGTAACAAAAAGCGTCGTATATAAGCAGATCACTCAAAATAAAATTCAAATACCAATACCAATACCATTAAAGAAACACACCTCTTCCCTAAAAAAAAACACATATAAACCCAAAGTCAACACCAAAACATTTTAACATTAATATTGATGGCTCGTTTGTTCCTTCTAATGGCAGCACTTCCATTGGAGGTATGATCAGAGATGAATTTGGAAAAAAGATTCAATATTTTCATTCTAAAATTAATTCCAGCGGCAACACATTAACAACTTAAATGACAGCTTTGAACTATGGAATCAGTCTTGCCCACAATCTTTGTCTCAAACATGTTATCTTTGAGGTTGATTCTTCGACGGTGCATACTTTTGTTCATACTTCATACATGCTGGTTTTACTGCTTCTTTAGGCCATAGAGCTTCGTATACTTTATGTATTTTAGAGAATTCTAGTCCTTTGCTAGACTCGTTCATTTTTGCTGATTGCAAGACTTCTTTCTTGTAATCTTCTTGCTTATCGGTATTTAATTCCATTTATACCAATAAAAATAAAAAAATGTAATTGAAATATTATGTGATCATCAATGACGTTATTCTTTCCGTTCTTTAATTTTATAAACTTTGTGGTCTATGTATATGAGGGAGCGAGGGAGGATGTGAGAGATAGGCTTACTCATTTTCAGACATACTCTTATATATAAGAACATGGATATGTTGTAATTGGTGAAAATCATGCATGTACCATTCGATCAAGATCGGATGGTACAGATTTAAATGATTTATTTATTTTTTAAATTAAAATTTCAAACTTGAAATATAATTTATCCTGTCATATTTAGAAGAAATTTTTTGCTTTTTCAGATTCATTAAATAATTGATGTTGAAAGTGAGAAAAACACAGGAAAGGGGTTGAATTGTGTTAGCTTTTTCTTCTTTTTAAACTAAGTCCAAAGTCTAATGCAACGGATAAAGTAAAGATAGATATAGAGATATAGAGGGAAGTAGTCCAATCTCCCTTGCACTTTCAAGAAGATTTCACTACAATCCAATCTGATTACAAATGTCTAGGCACACAAGCAAGAGACTTCAAATACTCAAGCACACAAGCAAGAGATTTCATATGCTCAAGCAAAAATGCAAGAGACTTCTAAACAAACAAATTATACAGAAATCAGTTTGGATTGAACATTTGATGTACAATCAGTGGTGTTCACAATACAAAACAAATCAGACTCTTAAGACTCTAGAATTTCTAAGATATGAAAGTTATTAAGAAAATTTAAGTGTTTGATGCACAACAATTTCAATAAAGTTTTGGCACAGTTTAAGTGTTTTAGAGTCTCTGTAAAACTTCAAATCTCCATTCTTTTATAAACTTTGTAGTCTGTGTATATGAGTGTGTCTATGACAGAGGGAGGGAGGGAAAGAGAGTTAGTCCTACTCATTTCTAGACATACTCTCATACATTTATACGGTCACATTTAAAAAAAAAAAATTGCTTTTTCAGAATTATTAAATAATTGATCTATTTGGACTATATTATAATTCAAATGCATCAATTATTTAATAAATCTAAAAAACAAAAATTGTTTATAAATGTGATTGAAGAGATTACACGATCACCAATTACAATAAATGCGACTCTATAGATTCTTGTCACGTTTTATGATTTGTCAATATCTTTTGAAACAATATAGGGCCTAGCAAGGATAAGATTAATCGAAATTATTCATCATATCTAATGTACTATGATTATACTCCTTATATCATAATGATTGCCGATTGAATATGCAATACCTTAAGTCACCACAGTTTAAAAAATATCATCATCTTAAATAGAAAAAAATTTCTTCCTATTTTGATATGTTTTTAAAGTGTGGTTGTAAGTAAAAAATGTTGTAGTGGAATTCATAGATAACTTTTATCATGTTGCTAACTAGAGGAAGCTCATTTAATTGTTTTCAGAATGATTCATCTTCAGGTTATACAACTATATCCAAAACCATTGACACAACTACCTCAAAGAGGTCTTCATTAATTATGAGATACCAAGTGGACAATTGGACTAGGACTAAACTTGACGCTCTGGGATCGTTGTTCAGCAACATGGTAAAGGAAATTGGGAAGCAATAATAACATATCCATTTATGCTAGTTTCAATGAATAAAACAACAAAAGAACTAGACACAAGAGACATTGCATATCCTTCAAATAGAACTAGCATTATCAATTAGCACCATGCTTTCTAATGGTACAAAGAGACATTCTAATTCTTCAGCAAACAATGAGGTAGAAGTTAGGCATCGACTCCTAATATTTCGATTTGAACTATTGTTTACCGGTGTTTTTGGTAAACAATAAGACTAGTTTTAAATTGTTACTTGCAGGATCAAACTAGAAATCCTAGGGCATGTTTTGCAATGATTTTCTAGAAAATATATGAATGTTCATGGATTTTCTTACGAACAAGATGAAGAAAATTGTTTTATGATGAATATAATTATCTTTTGACAGAAATCAATAATATGTTCGAAGATTACAAGACTAAAAGAGTTAGAATTTTAAAAGGCAAAGAAACTTAAAGAAAGATAAATTACATTGCATTAAGTAAAGATGGTTCAACAAATCATTGTTACATACATTCTTCATTTGTTTTTCTAAACGCTGGTACTTTTAGTTTATAGAACTTTTGTTAATGATTTGTGACCCATTTTTTCTATGAAAAACTATTGTATATACATAATAACTAACAAACTAACAACTATAAACTAAATCTTTTCGACAACTTTAGCTTGTTTTCCACTTGTCTGGACCTTTGATCTTGCCTCTTCAGCGAGAATTTGAAATTCTTAAAGTCGAAATCCAAACATCTGTCAAATTCATTAGTTGTCGAAACCATGCTTCCTCCTTGGACTTAAATTGTTTTGTAGTCATCACTTTTCTCTTTTAAAGATATGATCCAAAAGCTTGTTGATATACTAGACGAAATAGATGACGTTGAATGGAAGGATGAGGTCTATGACGAGATCTGACAAATATATGACGCGACTAACCACTCTGATCCTAAGGAAGTGAAAACTTCATATACAAAGGTCAAGGCTATGGTGTAGCCGTGTCTTCGTGATTTCAATATATGATGCTACTTACACATCATTTTTACTGTCGAAATGAACACATGAAAATTCATGTTAATAACTAACACCACCATTGTTAATAACAATACGAGTTTGAATGGACAAAAATTGTAATGGTTAGTAGAAATACAAATAATAACATAAACGTTCAACCTAAAACAACAATTCTCATGAATGAGTTTGACAAAATGACAACTCTTATTGTAACTTTGCATATTTTGAAATGATTATTTTAGCGGCACAACTTGTTGTTTGCTTGCCTTATATTCATATGTAATTTATCCTTAATATATATTACAATAGTATGATGTTATAAAAAAAAAATACAGAACATTGTACTTAAAAATTCGGTGAATAATAAATGCTTAAAAATTGATTCCTTGTGGTAGGAGAATTTATGAAATACATAATAAAAAATTTATATAACGAGTGGAGAAAATATATAAAACATTATAAACCAATCACTAAATCATACCACCAAGATAAAACCTACAAATTAAAATAAATAAAATAAATTGAAATCAATCATAGTAAAATCAACTAATTAAAAATAGTAAACTTGAAGGAATTATAAGTGTATCATCTTACTGACATTTAATCAAAGAAATCACACTCGTATGATGTTTACTTAGTTTCCTTTTGACCTGATCTGAAGTGAAAATCCATGAATTGAGTTTTGTTGCTTCACTTGTGGATCTGGTGGACACAAAACAAAATAAGATTAAATAGGCAAAAGGAATAGTACAAATAGACCTAATAAATTACAAAACAATGTGAACAACCTAAATTCTTCTTGTAAATAATAATAACAAATTTTCCCCTCTCGAACATAACATGCTCAATTCAATCATAAAAGTCAACAAATACATACATAATTTATATATAGTGAAAGATAGATAGATAATGAAAGATTCAATTTACCGATCTATTCAAATTCAGAAAAACAATTGAAGAGAAAGAGGGAATAAAGATTGCAGTTTTTGAGAAGCGTTATTTTTGGGTGAGCAATAGAGAGGGCGATGCGCTTATAAAGAGTGAAAGGTGGAGGCTAGGGTTTTGTAGCGAGAATCAAGGATGTTGGGCTATTCGGGTATCGAGACCCGAACTCATTTCTATTTTTCCTCCTTTTTTATTAACTCATAGGCCCAATGTTCTACTTCAATTATATTATCTAAATTTTTTGATAATATCCAACCATTCTTCAATTATGTATAAATAACAAGTTTGCAATTTTAATTTCAATAATTTTGATTTGTTGGTCTGACCAGTGACTCGTAGTTCAACAGAAGATCCTGAAAAAATGACATAAAGGAGTAAGATTTGCATTTTAGAGAAAAGGGAGGTTGGGGGATATTTCACCACATAATTTTTTAAGGTGAGACCTAAAGCAAGAGCTTAAGGAATCTCACAATTGGGTTGGGTTTGTGCACGGACTATGGCCATGCTTCCTCTAACAAATTTCTATCTATAGATAGATACTAATGTGATTTTAAATTAAACTTCATCTAATTTTTCTACGGAGATAATCTTTATAATAGGGGTGTTAACGGGGTTGTGCCCGTGCCAAAGCCACAAAAAGTTGACTGGTTAACAAATTAACTTCCCAAAAACCGGCCCAAAATTTAAAATACAATTTTTTACTTAATTAAAATACAATTATTAAACAAAAAAATGGTTGGATTGGATGATTAGTTTTCTCGCATTCAACTTAATAGATTAGCAAGTCGGTCTA
Organism: Medicago truncatula; assembly: GCF_003473485.1. NCBI lineage: Eukaryota > Viridiplantae > Streptophyta > Magnoliopsida > Fabales > Fabaceae > Medicago > Medicago truncatula. The sequence goes on from NC_053049.1 coordinate 35,526,531, forward strand.
GTCGATCAATGTCACCTAACTCACCCTACCATTTTTGGTGGATTACACCAGCTGAATCAACGTATCTAACTCGATTTTCCATCCCTACATAATTGTATCCAATTGACATTTTATTTATTATTACCAAAAGAAATTAAAAAGAAGAAAACTAGTCCTACAAGGCTATACGTAATAATGTGTCATTTTTATTTTGTCAGGTAATAATGTGTCATTTTACCCCAGAAGAAATTAACTGAAGGAATAAAAAAGTTTTTCACGTTCACATAAGCAACAAAAATTAGTGTAAAAGTCCTGTTTTTAAACATAGAGTAGCAATCATCAAATTTCATACTCGTCATTTTTAATGGTCTAGATCATGCACCAAGACATCTAGACCATTAAGAGTCACGAACATGAAATTTGGTAACTGCACCAAGAAATTTGGATGATGTGTGCATCTACTTCTTTGTGGTAAAGTACAATATTTGTTCCTCTGATGAGCACGAAGTAATTTTGTTTGTTAGTTTGGTTGCGCGGTGTGCTTCTCACATTTAACCAAAATTCGCGGCGGCAAACTGTCCGCATCGAAGTTTGGTTTTATAGCTTTTGTGAAATCGTGATGGAAGCAAGCTTGTATGATCATCATTATCTATAGGGTTTTTTTTGTTTTCGTACAAGCTACAGGGAAAATTTTATTTGGAAGATTTTGTGAAGTAATAGTTTTACCCAAATAAAAAACTATGTAGTTTACAGCTACACTTGAAATGATTCCTTAGACTTAATTATTTTCACCACAACGACGGAAAAAAAGATGAAAAAAAGAACTAATTAGTATGTGGTACCAAAATTCAACATACTTCGATGGGGACGAATCTGGCTTTTGATTTGTCCTATTTTCCAAATTTATTTTGTTCAATGAATGGTTATGTCAAGGGTTAAAACCAATGAGCCATAATCCAGTTTCAACTTTCATGTTTGGGTCACGTTACTTATAGTGGCTTGCTTGTGATTAAACAATATGCTCTGAAAAATCACAAACTGTTGAAGGGAAATGAAATTCTTGTGAAACAAGATATCACATGCACCAAAAGCCCTGTCTCCCTTTTTATATTCCTATTTCAGATTTTATTTTTTTACTACTTACAACTCTCTTTCAATTCAAATATAAACAAAATGATTAGTCATTTTTTCGTATTAGATGGGATAAAATCTAGAAATGTGCTTATAAATTGTAGACTTAAATGTATTTTTACCTCCCCTATTTTGGCTTAATTTGAATTTTAACCCTTATTTTAAAATTCGAAATTTTACGCCATATTTTATATTTTTCAAGATTTTTGCCCACTCAATCACATTTGAGTTCATTTTCGCTGATGCGGTAGTGCAGAGTAACATATATTATATTATTTTATTATGCAGAAAATGAGTGAAATCAGAAAATAATACTCCCTCCGGTCCTATTTATAAGACAAAGTTGGATCAACAAAAATTGTTGTATCCGGAGTGAAATTTTAACCAGATACATCAATTTTTGTTGACCAAACTTTCTCTTATAAATAAGACCGGATGGAGTATAATATATTCCACATCAGCACTGTCACATCAATTATAATAATTGATGTATTAAATTTTTGCTTTTTCATAATTAGAAGAAAATTTCTGGATTATATTATAATTCAGATGCATCAATTATTTAATAAATCTAAAAAACAAAAGTTGTTTATAAATATGATCGAAGAAATTTTTTGTTTGTTTAGATTCATTAAATAATTGATGTATTTGGACTATATTATAATTCAGATACATCAATTATTTAATAAATCTACAAAACAATGGTTGTTTATAAATGTGATCGAAGAAATTTTTTACTTTTTCATATTCATTAAATAATTGATGTATCTGGACTATATTATAATACGAATGTATCAATTATTTAATAAATCTAAGTTGTTTATAAATGTGATCGAAGAGATTACACGATCACCAACTACCAAAAATGCGACTCAATATGAATTCTTGTCACATTTTATGATTTGCCAATATCTTTTGAAACAATATAGGGCCTATATCTTGTTTGCACCTACTACTATCGTAAATTTTTTGTTACTTACTTTGATGTGATTAAAGTTTTTATGTTTGACTGAATAATATGATTAAAGTGTTTTTTCGTTTACATGAATGTGATTAAATTTTATTAAAATACATTTGTTGTGATACAATTTTTTGTTTTTTTTTTGCTCTGTGTATATGAGGGAGGCCGAGAGAGTTAGTCTTACTCATTTTCAGACATACTTTTATATATAAGAACACGGATGTGTTGTAATTAGTGAAAATTATGCATGCATAAAAGACCTTTGAATCAAGATCAGAAGATACAGATTTAACTAATTCATTTTTTAATAATTAAAATTTCAAGCTTGAAATATAATTTATCGGGTCACGTTTAGACGAAATTTTTTGTTTTTTCAGATTCATTAAATAATTGATGTATCTGAACTATATTATAATTCAGATGCATCAATTATTTAATAAATCTAAAAAAACAAAAGTTGTTTATAAATCTGACCGAAGAGAATACACATTCACCAACTATCATATATGAATGCAACTTTATATGGATTCTTGTCATGTTTTATGATTTAGCAATATCTTTTTGAAACATTATAGGGCCTATATATTGTTTACACCTACTATCATAAATTGTTTGCTATTTAATTTGATGTGATTAATTTTTTTTTTATTTTACGGAATAATTGATTAAAAAAAATTCCGTTTACCTGAATGTGATTAAATTTTATTAAAATACGTTTGTTTAAATTTTATTAAAATACATTTGTTGTGATACAACCATTTTTTTTTTTGTCTGTGTATCAGAGGGAGGGAGGGTGAGTGAGTTAGTCCTGCTTATTTTAAGCTATACTCTTATATATAAGAACACAAATATTTTGTAATTTATGAAAAATCTGCATGCATCGAAAACCGTTGGATCAAGATCAGATAGTACAGTTTTAAATGATTTATTTTTAAATAATTAAAATTTCAAGCTTAAAAATAATTTATCCGGTCACATTTAAAAGAAATTTTTTGCCTTTTCAGATTCATTAAATAATTGATGTATTTGGACTATTTCATAATTCATATGCATCAATTATTTAATAAATCTAAAAAACAAAAATTATTTATAAATGTGATCGAAGAGATTATACGATCACCAACTACCATAAATGCGACTCAATATTGATTCTTGTCACATTTTATGATTTGCCAATATCTTTTGAAACAATATAGGGCCAATATCTTGTTTGCACCTACTATCATAATTTTTTTGTTATTTACTTTGATGTGATTAAAGTTTTTATGTTTGATTGAATAATATGAATAAAGTTTTTTTTTTTTTTTCATTTGCATGAATGTGATTAAATTTTTAAAATACACTTGTTGTGATGCATTTTTTTTTTTTTTTTGGTCTGTGTATATGAGGGAGGGCGAGAGAGTTAGTCTTACTCGTTTTTAGACATACCCTTATATATAAGAGCATAAATATGTTGTAATTAGTGAAAATCCTGCATGCATCGAAGACCGTTGGATCAAGATCGGATAGTACAGATTTAAATGATTTATTTTTTAATAATTAAAATGTCAAGCTTGAAGTATAATTTATCCGGTCAAATTTAGACGAAAATTTTTGCTTTTTCAGATTCATTAAATAATTGATGTATCTGGACTATATTATAATTCAGATGCATCAATTATTTAATAAATCTAAAAAAAACAAAAGTTGTTTATAAATCTTACTGAATAGAATACACGATCACCAACTATCATAAATACGACTCTACGGATTCTTGTCTTATTTTATGATTTGCCAATATCATTTGAAACAATATAGGGCCTATATCTTGTTTGCACCTACTATCATCAATTGTTTGTTATTTGCTTTGATGTGATTAAAGTTTTTTTGTTTAACAAAATAATTGATTAAAGTTTTTTTCATTTACCTGAATGTGATTAAATTTTATTAAAATACGTTTGTTGTGATACAACCATATTTTATTTTTTTTGTCTGTGTATATGAGGGAGGGTGAGAGAGTTAGTCCTACTCATTTTCAGCTATACTCTTATATATAAGAACACAAATATGTTGTAATTTGTGAAAATCCTGCATGCATCAAAGACCGTTTGATCAAGATTGGATAGTACATATTTAAATGATTTTTTTTCAATAATTAAAATTTCAAGCTTGAAATATAATTTATCCTGTAATATTTAGGAGAAATTTTTTGCTTTTTCAAATTCGTTAAATAATTTATGTATCTGAACTATATTATAATTCGGATTCATCAATTATTTAATAAATTTTAAAAAAAAAACAATTTTTTTTTTATAAATATGACCGAAGAAATTGCACGATCACGAACTATCATAAATGTGACTTTATATGAATTCTTGTCACGTTTTATTATTTGTCAATATCTTTTGAAACAATATAGGGCCTATATCTTGTTTGCACCTACTATTATAAATTATTTGTTATTTACTTTTATGTGATTAAAGTGTTTTTGTATGACTGAATAATGTGATTAAAATTTTTTCTCGTTTATTTGAATGTGATTAAATTTTATGAAAATACGTTTGTTGTGATACAACCATTAATTTTTTTTAGTAAAAATGCTACTCCTATGATACAATCATTAACTCTTTTATGTGAAACGGTTTGTGATCCTTCTTCTTTAGTTGAACTCTTTTATGTGGCTGAAATCATCGCAGACATCTTTTATTTATTCTTATTATGACTGGTGGAAACACCTAATCCCTTGTATGAGTGTTATTGTGTAGTTTTCTGTAATTTTTTGGTGCTATTCTAAAATAGCACCCTACAGTTGTATCTTGGTTGGTCGGTTTACCTTTTGCATGTCTTGTGCACGGTAAATCGTCATTGTTCATAATATATATCTCATTTTAGTTTGTTCAAAAAAAAAAAATCATTAACTGTGATTGACCAAGAAAAAAGATATTATCTGTGAATTGTGATGGTTGTGTAAATATATTTTTTTTTGTCAAGTAGCTTTAATGACTAGAGAAATTCACTTTATAAATGAATAAGTAAGATGTCTGAAATTCGAACATCGATTTTTACATATATGAGACATTATCTCTGACCAAATGAGTTAATTTCACATAGCCTGCTCCTGTAAATACTTTATCTTACATACATTTTATCCAGCCCATGGAAGCTTATTTTATTTTTTTGTAAGCTACAAGTTTGTGGGGAAATGTAATAGTAATAAAGTGGGGTATGTATGTGTGTGTCTATATATATTTAAATGCTTTTTGTATTTAACCCACAATGCATGCTCGAAGACTTAAGAAAAAGTATTGTTCAATAATTTTCGTATGATAAGCAAGGAAGTTAAACAAAGATTATTGAGTTGACTACAATGCTCTATGATCTCTTTAAACAAATCTAGAAGTAGAAATGAGAGATCGTGTAGAATGCTCTATTATTGGAGCAAAAATACAAAGCAGCGTGGGATACGTATACACACATGACGCATGTATAATTTAAATTGTTTTGTATACTTTCTATTGTTTGTTACACATATAAAGTAGTTGGGTTGGCTAATCATAAAATGATAATTTAAATTGACAAAAGAAGGGAAAAGACAATTAATGCAAAACAAGTCATGTAGTGTATGATTGGAGCAAAATAAGGCAGAGTAGGAAATGCATCCAAATCACATGCATAAAGGTAGGGTATACGCTTGGTCATAATAATGAAAGGAAGAAAAAACAAATACCAAAACTGGTCCCGGCGGGGCTCGAACCCGCGACCTTCGGCTCATAAGACCAACGCTCTAACCAACTGAGCTACGGGACCTGTTTGTTAGATTGGTGAACTAATTATTATGTAAGTACACTTATAGAGAACTAAATAAATAAGTCCATCTTAACCCACTTTAATTAAGAGATGTTTTTAACTGCGGTGACTCAATTTTGAATTCTTTCACACATTTATTTATGAAGTTTGTTAGTCTCTGACACTAGACTCATTTTATTTTTTCTCTATATTGATATGATTATTTACCCTTAGATATTTTTATTAGTCGCTTGAAAAAGCTTGAAAGAATTCTTTCATGTCTTTAGGAAGTCCATAATAGTTTATTAGTCACTTGACACTAACAATTTTCTCTTGCCTTGCCTCTATGAGTATTGTAGATCATTGAATCATTTGTCTTTAATCATAGAATCTTTAGTCACTTGAAAACTCACTTAGGAACAATAAAACAATTATATCAATGGCTTAGTAATGTGCTTTGTTACCCATGAGTATCAATTTCCTTCCAAAGGATGTTGAACACGCCAAAATTTTGGGCTGAAAACTCAACGAATTTCATACTAGTATTTAATTTTGGTTAATTTTATGTTGCATAAGTGAGATAAATTTTACATTACATCATATATAAGTTGGTTTTCACTATTGAATAAAAAAAAAGTCTCAAAATTAGATCAATTAACACATGATGAAATTTACTGATCTTAATAATATGGGTCTAGCTTATATTGATACATTTCAAAAAACACCACACAAATTACATCTATTTTTCCTAGCAAAAACTCGTGCTCAAAATAAAAATATTATTTTTCATTTTATTTTGAGCACAGATTTTTTTGGCCCAAGTGTTTTTATTTTTATTATGAATTATTTTTCTTAGTTAACAATAACTGTAGTTTTTCTGATAGTTGCGGGTCTGCATTAGGCAAATCCATATAGTGTTTATACTTAGCGACAAAAATTCTTAATTTTACTGGTTCTAATTTATTTAAAGTTCAATAATTTAATACAAGACAAAACTTCAAGTCCACAAGAAATTTCTTTGCCGAAATCTAGAAGAACTCTTTGGAATTTCACATAAGTGTCGTGGAAGTAAATGCTTGCCGGCAATAACAAGGCATGAAAAGCGTGACAATAATGTGCATTTTGTCTTCTAGTCAAAACAAGCCATTGATGTATAAATGTGTCCAATTTCCTTTAAAAAAAAAAAATCTATAATGTGTCCATGAGGCAAGGTGGAATTCGAGCCACTAGAACTTCATTTTGCACGATCTACGTAGTTGGAATATCAAATCATAGGAGCCACACCCTTAATACTCTTTATTGGGGTGTAGGAATATCAATGAAAATATGAGGATTACAGTAACTAGCCATTATGAATAAAACTATATAGCACTGTTTATTCACCTCCTTAATAACTAGCCACAAAATACAGTTTGGGTGTAATAACAGCTGTCATATGAAAACTTGATCAACTAACTATACTAGGCCACTGGTTCTGGTGCTACCTCTGCTCCAGAATGGCCATTCTTAGTGGTGAAGGGCTTCTCATCATCAATTCCCCAGAACTTCGCAGTTTTCGCATCTTCTTCGGTCATCAACCGTGAGAACTCTTCATGGTCATACTTTAAAGTAGTTTTTCCACCAAATTCACTAGGAAGGTTATCCATGTCGAAGAGTGATTTCATCAGCTCCACACTGTCCTTACTGTTGGGATAAACAAACTTTACCTTCTGAGCTGTCTTGGGATCCAGGAAGAACTTTATAGCCTATCAAAATGAAAATAACTTCAAATTTGTTAAATGGAAGAGGTCGCTGTTAAAAACCCATGATTCAACCTCAAATCATATGCACAAGAAGTTGACCAAAATCCATAAAGAACGGAAATGGATTCTCTCCATTGAAACGAGAAAAGAGTGAGAGATAAACCTTTGCATAGAAAAAAGGTAAGACTTATAAGGAGAGGTTTTTAATATGAAAAATCGGAGATGAAAGTTTAAGGGTGAGATTAAAAACACATGAAAGAACACAGGGAAAAAAACAAATGGATAAGAACGGGACATAAATCGGGGACGGTGGGAGGGGGCCCATGGGAAATCATGTCAGGACTTGCTTTCAGAAATAATACTAATGTATAAATTTGAAAGTCCCAATCGAGTTTTATGCGCAGAAATTGAAACAATATGATTTGCATAATCAATATCAATGTTCTATAATTGGCGAGACAAATAAAAATACACTAATACAATGATAGCCAAGTATTGTTTGATCTTTAAAATAAAATATAAATGAGACAAACCACCACCATGCAATGTGACCTACCACCTAAAGATTAGAAAAACAAACTACACAATGGCATGCAGCAATGAAGCAGAACAAATATACTTGCAGGGAAGGAGTACAAACCTTATAGAAAGCCTGAAATATTCTTGGTGGGTTGTGCAGAATAGCTATACCAAGCCTTTCCGGATAGTGGCCCTGTAAAATGTGAATAATCTCACGAGCAGTTTTAGTAGAAATCTTTGTGCTAAATGAAAATCCTGTGAAGTCTATCAACCATGACATTTGTTCTTGACCATCGGAAAGATTAAGTACAGCATTTTCCAGCAGATAGACTAAATGCTTGATATTATTTTCTTCTGATACTGTGTTCTGACAGAAGGAAACAGATTAAACAGAGTTAGCTGACCAGTTATGTACAAGAATCCTTGTTAACTACATATAGCTTTAATAATGAAAGTACATCTTAGTTCAAACCTGCATCCCTGGTCTCATTATAAGCACTGCCCTCCCATGTATATCATGAAAGTTAGCTATGGAGACTTTTCCTGTCTCGCCCTCATGTGCTACTTCAGCCTGAATTTACCAACCATTGAACTGTAAATATAAGTTTATGATGCATGAAAGAGAAATATGCATAAATAGCCTATCATTTAATGATAACTTCATTTAGTCCTAACAGGCTATGCATATTTTAAACTCATGCGGTAGGTAACACATCATTCTTGGAACTAAATGTCTTCTGAAGCTAATGTATGATCTTAATCAATTTTAGAACTACAGCTCAACAATGATAGCAACTTAACTTTTACAATTTGAAACTTAGATGCATGTTGTTGTTGACTTTACATTTGAGTAATCTGGACAGTGGATACTTAAATATTGATTTAAAATCCAAGAATAATGTTTCTCCAAGAAAAAAACTAGAAATAGTATAGAATAGAGAGAAATATCTGGCAGCAGACTAAAAATTAAAGAAAAAATATAGAAGAATCATACAAAGAAATTAATTGTGTTTGCTAAGAGAAGGGGTAAAATAACACATCGTGCATTAAGTAAGGTCAACACAAGTTAGACACTAGAAGAAAAATAGCAGAACTCAAGAAAACTTTGTGTGTCATGAATTTGTCAAGTTCTTTATCGCATGGATAAACATTACAATTATAATCATCAATTAAGCATGTGAAGGACAAAGCCAGAATAATCAAACTAACCCAACGGATTTCCTCAGGCTTATAAGAAGACCTCCACTTGAGTGATTCCTCCAACATTTTCTTGGCTTTATCAACATTCCAGTTTCGTGCTTCCAAATATCTCCTTAAACATGCATCTGTGCAATACTTCAACCGACGCCCAGATAAGGGCCCAATAGCAGCTCTTAATTCAGCCACCTGTTGACAGATCCAGGTACAATCAAAATCATCAGCTACTTTCACATAGACAAAGCATAAAAACTTCCCTATTATCGTTACATGATACCATGAAGAGAAGATCTAATGCAATCAAAATCAACAGCTACTTTTATTTAGAACTTTTTTCAATAATTATACATAAAAATTCTGAAATTTTTCAGTGAACCCGAGTATCGCCTACCTGAAAGTCGGGTATTAATCCCCCGAGATACTCAGATCTATTTGTTTTTGGATAAGCAAACAGCCAAACATTAGTGATTAATTTGTTTAGTGAGACAAATATCAATAGCATGGATCGAATCCAGACCCTCTTACACAGAACTCATTATGTTCTATACACGGAATCTAAGATCAAACTCTTGACCACATACTCCCTTTGTAAGAAAATATAAGCAAAAATGAGTCAAAGAAAGTTGATGTATCGGGACCAAATATTGGATCAGATACATCGATTTCCAATTTTTTTTTGACTCATTTTTGCTTATATTTTGGTATGATTCAAGACCCCGGGTCATCTAACAACCCCATCACGCCATTTTGGTAATTACATAGCCACAAACTTAACGCATGTTTGGATCAACAACGAGTTTAGTGAAATCATCACGGTCGCAAAATAAACTTAATTTACCTTAGCTTCCTGAGTTAAGGAAGCATTCTCCGGCTGATTCTGGGTTTGCCTTCTAAGAAGGAACATGTTGCCTCCAAAAAAAATGTACTTCCCAACCAACCTGTGCAGCAAAAAATTTCAAACAAGATTAATTTTCTTCATTGATTTCATTCCAAACAAAATTAATTAATGAATCCACCTACACTGTACTACTAATCACGTGTATAGCTATAACCTATAGCATCCGATTCAGAATTTAACCAAAAACAACCAAAAAATTAGGTGAACTTTTCCAGCAGTCAACATTTTCAACCTGAATTATTGTTCTCTTCTGAAATCGATTTATTATTTCGTCTTTTTCTACTTTTGAACTCAAATCAGAAACAGGTAAAGGAATTTTATTCAAACACAGTAGCGTTGACTTCAAGCTAAAAAACAACAATCATAATCTAAAAATGAAAATACTAAAACATTTTGTCTTGATTAATACAGTAATAATAATCGGTGAAAATTCATAAACAGAGAATTGAAACGCACGTGAAGATTATAAATCTGAGAAGTAAAAAATTGTATAATTCAAGAATCGATAATAGGTAACAAACCTGGAGAAAATGAAAATGAAAATGAGAGGGTACGGTATAGTGTTAGTGTTATGGTGTAATGTTATGGTTAATTTGATTAAGTTGGTAAATGAAAGAAAGAATGTAGTTTAGTTAGTAGACTAATGAAATGAAGAAGGTGAAGGACACGCGAATTGTTTGTGACTTGTGAACGAAACGGTCACCGTTTGTATATAGGGACTGACAAAGAGAGAGAATAAGATACCATAGCGGCTGAGATGGGGGGTTGTAGTAGTAGTAGGTAGGTAGCCTCATCTTTCCCATTCACTTCATTAATTAATTAATCACAACTTTTTTGACCAATAATTAAATGGACCCTCCTTTCAAACAAAAATAAATAGATCTAATAAATAATACTGCACGAAAACGCCATTAACTAGGAAATATAAATAAATAAATAACCCTTAAATCCTTCACAAAAATAAACCCTTAAAAAATTAAATTAAATTAAACCCATGACACTCTTTTTTTTTTTTTTTTTTTTGGTAGATAGACGAAATGGCAAAGTCATTATAAACTCACACACAAGTGGAGGTACCGGAGTTCGAACCCCGATCATGGCATCCGGCCTAACAATTTCGGCATTTTGCCAGTTGAGCTAGGACTTCCGGATAACACACTCTTTTTTTTAAAAAGTCAATTATTACAATGTCTAATGCATTCAATACAAAACTTTTCATTTAAAACTTACTATTTAAACTCTTAATAAATACTCAGGGCACTTGTTAACATTTTTCATAAATAAATAGCCTCATTTTTAGGCAATCTCTATGATTTTGTGTAAGTCTAACAAAACAAATGTTTTATGTCCATCAAGAAAGTTCACACGATCTCTTTTTTAGTTAAAGTATCTTATTTTTTATTTTTTGAATAAGTTAAAATCAGATATATTACGATAAAGGAAAAAGGTTATTCCCTAGCATAAGGTGTGCAAAGGAGAGCAAATCAAGGTTGCAATAGTATTCTGAGAAAACAAAAAAAAAACGACAGTAAACCTATACCCAAACAAATAAGGGGTTGTTGCGAACGCATATGATAACCAAAACGAAAACATACACCGTTAGCTTTCAGCCAACCTAAGGAACAAAGTTTAACTTTTTCCACTGGTTGTATAATCGATATAGCTTTATTAGAGAAGAGCATCTGGTTACTTTCATTCCAAACCACCCAAACAGTGCAAAGTCAGAAAAAGTTACAAAAAAGAACGTCACGGTTTAAAACCACCTGAAGAATAAGCAAATTGTGTAAAATGATCCAAAATGTGTTGGGGATCCACAAAGTACACATCAATCAAGGTCTTTACTAGGGGTGTTCGTGGTGCGGTTTGGTTCGGTTTTGAGCATAAAAGTCATCCAAACCGCAAGATAAAAAAGCATGCGGTTTGGTTTGGTTCAGTTGATTTTTAAAAAGTCATCCAAACCAAATCAAACCAATGCAGGTTGGATTTGTGCGGTTAATTGCGAGATAAAAAAAATATTACATTAACTCTAATATTGCCAACTTATTACAAGATAAAAATATGACATTTTATTTTGCTGTTAACATGATAAAATATGATTATACATGAATTGCATAGATCCTAAATTTTTATTTTCAATACCAACAATATATTGTTATGCCTTAATATAGTTATAAACTGGAACATACCACCATAGTTATATGGCTGATCAAAATAGGTAAAATTATAACAAACAGATTAAAATCAAACACAACTTATGTCAAAAATCAAATATGATTGATCGAAGCACAATTAAACAAAAATATCATGGAATCATTGTCACTCATTACTCATAAGAGGAAACAAAACAAATGTAAAAAGTTACATGCAAATTATAAAGTCACTAATCACATCTTATATAGACGATACATAATGTTACATACAAATTATAACTAACCAAACAAAACTTAAATCAAAATATTTAAAATTAAGAAGAAAAATTGAAACAAATTATTGGGAAGAAAAGGAAATAAATTCATCACTGAAAATGAATTGAAGGAAATGAAAAGGAATTAGAATCGAATTTGATGGTGCAACAATGGAAAAATCAAATCAAAAGAGATTATTCTTGAGTTATGTAATTGGGCTGGTACAAATTTAAGTAATATTGATTATTTTTGTGGTTTGGTTTCGTTTGGTTCGGTTGCTAAGATGCAAACCGCAAATCAAACCGCGTGGTTCAGTGCAAAAGTCATCCGAAATCATCCAAACCAAGTGCGGTTTCGGTTTAGCCTGGTTTGGTTTGCGGTTTTTCTATTGGGTTGGTTCGGTTTTGAACACCCCTAGTCTTTACATGTTGCCAAAGAGAACCAAAGGTATGACAATGAATTAAAAGATGATCTGCCGATTCATTATCACCACATCCTGACACACATAATTGAGAATCAATTGAAATAATGTCACGGCGCATCAGGTTGTCCTTTGTAGGCCACCGGTTGCGGAGAAGGCGCCACGCGCAAATTGAGACCTTCAGATGAACATGTTTATGCCAAACAACATCTGAAACAACGTCGTAGATATGCATCTCCTACCTCATGAGAATTTGATACACACCACGTACAGTTTAACCATCACCAACATTAGGGTGCCACTGCCAAGCATCTGTAACAAAATCCTGCAAGGTAACATTAGAATGCATAGACCTACACTCCCTCACTAGATCCTCCTCCCAAGCTAACAAACACCGCCTCCAGCCCCAAGCATCACATCCTTCACTCCAACCTAAGGAGTACATTTTTGCCACCATCAGATCCTTAAAAACAGATAAATCAAATAGCCTCACAAACCTCTCCCTAAGAGGAACCGACCCCATCCAACAATCTGACCTAAAAAAGGTTTTAACCCCGATTCCAATCTTCATATGAATGTTCTCATCAAACCAACTCCCTCCCTCGGTACCCACCCCCTCACAAATTTTCACAACCTCCATCCACCAAGCCGACCCATCCCTCTCCCCTTCTTGCACTCGCCCCCTCACCTCACCATAATGAGAAACCAACACCTTAAACCACAGGCCCTCCCTATCCATCAGACACCTCCAACACCCAAAAGAGCAAGATTGAATTCCTTCAACCGCCTCATCCCCAAACCTCCAAACTCATTACCATTACAAATAGAATTCCAGTCAACCCATGCAATTTTCCTATGGTCCTCACTCCCGCCCCAAAAATAAAACTATTTAAAATAGACTCAAGAGAGGAGATTATACCTGAGGGAGCTTTGAAGAAAGAAATAGCGTAGACAGGAAGAGAAGACAGTACACCCTCCGGTCACTGTTATAAGCAAAACTTTGTATTTTAGATTCATTCATTAAATGATGTATGTAGTCTATAATAAAGACCATATACACCATTAAATGAATGAATCTAAAATGCAAAATTTTGCTTATAATAGTGACCGGAGGGTGTACAAATTTAAGGAGAATCAATCGGCTACCAAACTAGTCAAGTAGTTTATTGATTAGAAATTCACCTTTAAAGTGAATATAAGTGAAGTGTTTGGGGTTCAAACATCGTCCTTACATATATTGTGCAATTTCCTTACTAAGTTAAGTTCACGGACAGTTACACGATCTCTAATAGTTTACTCCTATAAGTTCATTTAATTAAAAAAAAATGTTTGGTAGCTGTCATTTCTCACGAGTTCAAGTTTTATTTGTAATTACAACGTTTTTTTTTTATAATTTTATTTAAGTAGTTTATAGCTTAAAACTTATAGTTTATATTTATCTCAATTTTATCCATGTAATATTGATTGAAAATTTTAATTATTAATTAAATTTTTCTTTTATATCATTTCATATTATCTGTTAATTTTACTAAACATTATAAATTTAATTAGGTTGTTTATCCGCTATCAAGTATGCGTTAACTTATCAATTATCTGTGATAAACTCATCTGATATAAGATAGTTTATCAGTTATTCACTACTTGTTATCAAACTTAGTCTATATCACTTTTTTGGAAAATTATCTGTATCCGCCCTTTCAGCTGAAGTGTCTCGCTAGAGAGTGTCCTTGCATTTGTTAAGATACTAAAAAATAGAAAATTTTATATTGAAAATATCACTTTTTCACTTTTAAAAATTGACTAGGTAACTTTCAATATAATACAATTGTATTTGACTTCTTAACATTCTTTGTAGAGCAACTCCAATGTAGGTTGCTTAATACCTATCTGGAGATAGACTATTTTCCTTAACTTATGGAGTGTTGGAGGAGATATAGGTGGCGTTCTCATTGCTTAAACTTTTGTCTCAGTTTATTACTTTTGTGTTATGATAAAGTCGGTTCTACAATATATTCCTTCTTATATCATGTGTGTTTTCCTTATCACGAATACGATTATTAATGATATAGAGAGAGGTTTATCAATGCCTTTTGGTGTGGAGAAGGACCCTAGAACAAAGGTATTTGATGGATGACATAGGAGAGACTTGCTTGCTTTAAAATGAAATGAGGGATGAGTTTTTGAGATTTGAAAATGTTTAATCAAGTCATGTTAGCAAAGAAATGATGGAATATCATAATGAAACCGGAGTGGTTGGTACTAATGTCATCAGTGGCGGATCTTGAAAAAAATTCTTGGGGGTACCAAAATTGTATGTAATATAACTTAAATAGTTTCATAAAACATCAATGAGTAATCAACATTGTAGTGGTTGGTCGCTCTTTGATTTTAGTATGTGGGAGCTGGTTCGATTCCCCACAGGAACGTTTTTTTGAATAAATATAAAAATTAAAACTAGATGGAGGCAGGACTTGAACCTGCACAATTTCAGTGAAAGTTCGGCACCCCTACCAGTGCAACCAAGGGAAATTTGTGATACAATTATGCCTAATATCATATATATAACAATATTGGGGGATGCCATGGCACCTGGGGGTCTCAACAGAGATCCGCCCCTGAATGTCATCCAAACAGTAATGTTTATACCTTTATTTAGAGATAACAAACGTGATGCATTAATTTGGAATGACGAAAATAATGACATGTATATTGTAAGATCTAGTTACTGTTAGTTTGTTTTAATTCAAGTTTAGTTTAGTGATAATCACAATCAGTGATTAATCACACTTTCTTTTAGTTTGTTATGAAGTTTGTTACAAGTTTGTTGGAGGTTAGCAAATAAGATCTAGAGTTTGTTACATTGCTTGTGCTTCAAGCAACTTAGCTAGACATTGTATATAAGCTACCTCCTTTGTATATTTTCATTAGCATCAATAACAATTTCATCATAACTTCTCTCTTCTCTCAATTCTCTCCATAATTCACAAATTCATAAATCTGCAAAACCCTAGAAACTACAAATTTGCTTCTGAGTTCATTGCTTGTTGAACAAGCTTTGTTGTACTGCGCTAACAGTTACAACCTTCCTATGAGGATGTTATTGCAGGAAGACATGTGTTGTATGCCAATGAAGGAAGAGAGGTGTCATGTGTCAGAAAATTGTGATAGTGTGTGGGAAGAACTCAAGTTCCTCCTAATGTGCAAAACTTAATTTGGATAATTTGCAGACGATGTTTACCAGCTTAGGATAAATTACAATAACAACATTTACCTTGTTCGACAAAATGTGAGATGTGTGATTTTTCTTTTGAATTTAAGTGGCATATTTTGCTTAAATGGAAAATCAGTGTCAATTGTGAATGTCTCGCTTTCAAACTGTGGGAGCAGTTCTCTT
Source organism: Medicago truncatula (assembly GCF_003473485.1). NCBI lineage: Eukaryota > Viridiplantae > Streptophyta > Magnoliopsida > Fabales > Fabaceae > Medicago > Medicago truncatula. The sequence continues at coordinate 35,542,943 of NC_053049.1, forward strand.
CGATATTCGGGCGTGTGAATCAGAAATAATCCCTCTAGTCACATTTACAAGCAAAAAATAACTTTTTAGGTTCATTGAATAACTAATGTGATTGGTCTATAAATGTCACTAGATGCATTAATTATTCAATGAACTCAAAAGTTACATTTTCCTTATAAATGTGACATGGGGAAGTAATTGTTAGTAGGATGTTAGACTCTGATACGCGGAAATTGGAAAAAGGGAAATGAATGGATTTGGACCCATAAAAAATCAATGCAATTTAGATTTTGAGTTCTATGTTTTTGTTGCAAGTTGAATGGTATGAAATCCGAATTTGGTTCGAAGTGATATAGTTAGAAGAAATATAAGTATCAGTGGATAGATTGCTCGAAATCGATAGGTTCAATGGAGCGTTAATGTCAAGTTTTTTTTTTGCGGCCATGAACAAATAGGTTTTTGTTGTTGCACTCAGGAATGGTTTCGGAAAGGTTACACAAATTGGTTGACAAAATAATGAATCTCGCAATGTCTTTTGGAAGGGTTTTAACAAAATTCAAATAATAAGAACAAAGTTGAGTTTATGTATTCAAGTTTCATTGTTCTTGTTTGTGCAAAAAAGTTTCATTGTTCTTGTCTTCAACTCTTGTTGTTCAGGACTAAGTTCGTATGTACTAGATGGGAAATTTCCTTTTATTCAAACATATATATTTTTTATAAGTACTGATGTCTGAGTTTGCGTTTTTGATCAAATGTTCTTCTTCTTCATAGTTTGTTTCTTTTTGACAGATACTTGATATGGTTTATTTAGTGTCGTGTTCTTGATGGAAGAAATATCTCTTGAAAAAAATGGGGAAAAATATAAATTCTAGCTATATTTTTCAAATATCAATGATCGCCTCGCACACCTTCTCGCATCTTAGGCAAACAATCAAACATCTCAAGAAAACAATAGAACAATGTCAACCCCTGTAGCCAACAAATCCTTGCACTTGGAAGTCGAGCATTGTCGTCTTCATAAAGGTGTTGGATACAACATTCTAGTCACCAGAGACATATGTGTATGGGCCTTGGGTGTGTCCTTGATACCGTTGTTACCTTCAATTCTATTAGAAATTTGCTTTTCTGACATAGGAAACTTCACAATAACACAAGTAAAATACTTAAATGCCTCCAGCGGTTGTTAACAACCGTTGGGCCAAGCGGCGGCTGTTAACAACCGTTGGCTCCAGCAGCTGTTAACTGCCGTTGTATTCGTAATATATTAAAAAAACTGACTTTTCTTTAATGCACATTTTTTATTTGAATTTTTGTATTTCATATAAATAAATAAATGCAAATAAAAACTAAAATAAAGAAACACAAGTAATAGATATAAAATCACATTTTATTAATATAATAATACATTTACGATGGGGTAAAACTAAATCTGCTTCGTCGTACTAATAACATTAAAAATAACATCTTCGTCGTACATTTATTCCTTAATAGGTGGAGTCATCTTTGTCATACCAATAACATTAAAAATAACATCTTCGTCGTACATTTATTCATTAATAGGTAGACTCATCTTTATTCCTAGAACTTCTGGATACTCTTCTCCAACATACTCATACAGAACAACACCAAGATGACCCAAAATTGTTCCTCTCGTCGTACATTTATTCCTTAATAGGTGGAGTCATCTTTATTCCTAGAATTTTTGAATACTCGTCTCCAAGATACTCATACAAGACAACACCAAGATGACCCAAAAAAATATTGTTCCTCGCCTTTGCACTCTTGTTGTTTAATAATACATTTAACTACCGCTTGGGTTAAAACAAAGAAAAAAAAAACACAAACCATAAACCCTAAACCATAAATCTTGGGGTAAAACCAATTCAAAGAAACCTCTTGAAATTTTCAAATTTTCAAAGAGGCTTATTTCAATGAAAGGCGAATGATGACAACCAAACATTTTGTAGAAGAAAGAGGATGAATGAGAGTAAGGAGGAGAGAATGTGAGGAAATGAGAGTAAGGAGGAGAGAATGTGAGTAAATGTGAGAATGTGAGGATTTTTATAGGGAAAATGTAGGAAAAAATAGGTTGAATGTTGAAAAAAGAGGTTAAATGAATGATGGAAAAAGAGGTTGAATGGTGAAAAAATAGTTTGAATGTTGAAAAAATAGGTTGAATGAATGATGAAAAAGAGATTGAATGATGAAAAAGACGGTGCATCCCAGAACGCACATAGCGGCAGTTAACTGCCGCTGGAGCCAACGGTGGTTAAGTACCGTTGGGGGTAAAAGCGTCATTTACTTGTGTCAATATGAAATATTCATTGTCAAAAAAGCAATTTTCATTATATTAAGAACGAATTTGAACGAAACAATAACATATAGAATATAAGAGAGGGAGGGAGAAGGAGAGGAGGAGAGAGAGGGAGAGGGAGAGGGGAAGAGAGAGAGAGATATTTGGGGTAGCACATATTAAATATTGTGAAACACATGCTTAGATGATATTGGAATGTGGAGAAAATACATGTAGATTCTGTAGTACCAAGATTATATCAAGTGGATGATAGTTAGATCACTAGAGGCAGATGAAGACGACTTCATGTATACTCCATTTAGTCCATTTAGGGTACGGATGTACGACATGTGGCAAAAAAACATCTAACAGTTCAGATTTAAACAATCCAGCATGGTCTTATAGCTAAGGGTAGGAACAAGCCAGGCTGACCGACAGGGGCCTATGACTTAGCCTACTTAAAGTCTAGCTCGGTCCAGCTCATTTAATAAAAAGGTCAGGCTCAAGCTTTTTACAGGGCCTATTTCTTAAATAGGCTTTGCCAAGGCTTACGAAAAAAGCCTATTAAGCCCGTCAGGCCAACCTATTAAGCTTTTTATATATAATATACCTTCTGTTATTGATAATGTTGATGTTTCCTTTGATAAACTCAAGTCTTCATATGATTTGGTTATTTAGTAGCAGGTATATTAGTGTGATTAAATCTTCATAAGTATTTTTTATTTAGTAGAAGTCCTATTTGTATGCTTTAGGCCTTCATGAGTTTTGACCTTTTTAGTAGTAGGCTTATAGGTGTTGCTAGACCTTAGTGTAAAATAGTCTTTTAAATAGGCTTTCAGGCTTCATCAGACCTTTAAAAAGGCCAGACCATGCCTTGAAAATAAGCCTATGAAGGATAATAGACCATGCTCAGGCCTATAATTTTTCAAGTAGGTCAAACTTAGGCCTTACAAAAGCCAATCTGGCCTAGCCCATTTCCAACCCTACTTGCAGCCGTCAAAAATCAATTTTTATCTTCAATTCACCACCCATTATTATTCCTGTTCCAATTATCCCTTTCCATCTCAATTTGTTCAAACTCAAGGGAAAAACCCATTTGAATGTGTTTCGTTCTAATTTTGACGGGTGTGGAAGATGAGAAGATCAACGTTGGATTAGTTTGTATTGGCGCCGACGAGAAGAGGTTTGAACGATAGGGGTGACACTGTAAGCGGAAGGTGGAGGTTGACGACAACAGACTCAGAAGCGAGGAAAAGGATTCTAATTTATTACTATTATTATTTTATTAAAGAAATAATTGTTTTTTAAGTTTAAATCTCAGCCCTTAAATATTATTTTGCCGCATGTCGTGCATTCATCACCTAAATGAACTAAATGAAGCATTGCCTAAATGGAGCATACCTGAACTTGATGAAGACCTAGAAAAACTATTAAAAAGATTTAGAGATTAATGAGTTGTACCAAAATATGGTTTATAATAGAATATTATGATGTAATTTGATCCATGTAGTTATCCCCACTTAGTGGGATAAGATTTGATTGTTGTTGTTGTTGTTGTTCTAGTAGAGTATATATTATAACAACATACTAAATTTGAATAATTTATCTAAACCCTCCAAAATATTCTCCAATACAACTTTTGAGTTCACCCATTTTAAAGAATCTTATGTTATGAAGAAAAATATTCTCCCTAAAATTTTTTCTTTCCAATTTACCCATTCATTTAATCTACTTTATCATTTTTTAAATATTATTCAAATTATAAATAAAAAAATTAGTTAAATCTTATTAATATAAGATCAATCAACGACACTTCGAGAAACAATTCATGAAAATTGAAACAATATCGGACACTATAAAAAATCTTATTTTGATCTTATAAAAAAAGAATTGTTTTGTTGTGACATTTTTTTTTTAATTTTACCCTTCACTTAATTACCTTTTACCATTTTATTATTCATTGTCAATAAAAAGCGACAGGACAAATATGTTGATGTTGTCTTTATGCTAATAATATTTTAATATTATGGCGTGTTCCACTTTAATTAATAAGATAAATGTTCCATGTGATGAGATGGGATGCCATGTGATGCTTTAACAAGAAAATATCCAAATATAAAAACAAAAAACATGTATGCATTATTGAGGTCATTTTATGTTGCACAAGAAAAACATGCATTCATTTTTATTATTAGATTAATAAATTTTCTTATTAAATTAAAATGAAATATGAAGAGATTTTTGGAAAATAAACTTATGTGATTAAACAATCATTTAACCATTAATCTCTGATGTGATTTTTCATCCAATTCTTGATAATATTCATGACCGATCAACCAACATATTTATAATGCTATTCAACAAAATTGAAAACAATATTTACAAACTTTCTATGTTTATATATTGTATCGGAGAAAGAAAATTGACATATTGAGTTGGCTTCTTGAAGGTTGGACATGCAAAAAGAATTGCTTTTGTTGAAGTGTCGACCTTTGAGTTCATTCCAATGAATTGTAGCAATGTCAATATACATAAATATTAGTACAACTAGAGCATATGGATTATGATATATCCTGGATTCATCCAACATAATGAAGAAATGATTGGATGCAAATGCTAAGATCTTGAAGATTAGAAGATTGAATTAGAATATATGATTTACAATATATATATATATAATCAATTTAAATTATTTTATATAAACGGCAAAACAAACTGCTTTTGTAATAATAATAACAGGATGAGTCAAGATTTTGAACAACAATGACACATTCAAATGCAAAAAAAAAAAAAAAAAAAAAAACTACATCCAACAAAGATATTATAAATATTTTGATGATAATTTACCTCTATTTAGGTGAATGATACCACCTAATTAATAGATTGATTCGCTACATCCTAAAAAGGTATTCCAAATGATCCATTTAGTGTCAAACTATAATCTCAAATAATTGATAGATTTGAGATTTTGCAACATTAACCTATAAATATCAAAACAAATTTTATATCATTGCACTAACGATGTAGGTATCACTTATTTGGTTGTACATGTTCTGAACTTGGTATCACTCTTTCACCTATTTAAGCATATAATTATAAGTTTTTAACTCGAAGTTTTACCTTCCTTTACATACAATGCATTAATCTTTTCAATATTTTTATGACTTGCCATAAATGAATTATCCTTGCATTAATTTATTTCTTCTTACCATCAACCATGACTTTGAATAGTGTTTCATGTTAACTGAACACTCTTCACTTAGCATGAAATAATGACGACAAAGTCTTCTTCGTTTTTTTTTTTTTTGAAGTGAGTGATAACAATATCCTGGTTGATAGTAAGATAAAATATAAAAAGAAAAAAAAATATTATCCATAGTAATTAGGAAAAATATTTGAAGTGATGAATGAGGTTCATATATATGTGAAGAAAAAAAAAGTGTAATGATATGGCAAGTTTCTAACGTAAACAAACTAATGAGTGAATGATATCCCGCACAAAGTATAACACTAGAATTAGTTTACAATTTATATCTTGCAAAGAAATGAAACTAGTGTTGATATTATTACCACTTACAATCACACTTATTCATTACATACACAAAAAATGATTACGTCACATTTCACTCAACTACTTACTTTTTGATGTTATAAACTTATAATTTATTAATTGATAACTAGATATATATTCAAAACCTAATATCAATCGCAACAATCACATGCACCCACACTTCATAATTTTCATTATATTGAATTGATGTCTTGATCTGTGTGTACCTATATTAGAAGTCAAATATAAAGTAATAAATGGTACCTTATTCTGTCAGCGAAGGAGAAAATCCAGTCTGGTGATAAATCCTTTGTAATCAGTGTTGTAATTTGTGGCAGAGGAATATACAAAAAATGAAAGCATAACGAGAGAAGATCACACACACACACACACCATACTAGAGAGATCTAGGGAAACTCCAGTGCGATCTCCCTCAAAAGCAACAATATATTCTATTTATTTTTTGACCTTCCATGCAAGCGCACCTATCATGACAAATGTCAGGTTCACAGAGATATTATTCAGATCCACTTCATCCTCAAACCACAATCACAAAAGTTTCATCCTCATGTAGCTAAATTCACAACACAAATCGAGATTTAATATTTTAACGATGCAACAACACTTATCTTACAATAATCTTCCATTCAATACATAATGTTGAAGGAAGCAGCAACAATATAAAACTCGCGATCATAGCAACGATTTAATTGTACCTGCAAAGAGGATACCTCAATGAACACGAAGATAATCCAAAAGCAAGACAAATACGGAGATCATGCTATCAATTTTTGATTGTACAATAATTGATAGATTCCTACTTTGCATCCATTAGTTATGACAAAAGGATAATACCATCAACAAAACAAATTCATATACTATAGAGACTGCCGTTTCAATTACCACAAATTAGGACTCTTCTATTTATGAGGACGCTTTAGAAATAATAAAGATTGACATTAATGATACCAAGTGAAAACTAACTGGGAGGAGACTCTCAAGTTATGGGATGATGAAAGTCATGAGAAAAATGATGAAGGGATTTTACGTTGAGTTGGGCTAGAGTTTTCAAAAATGACTATAACCTTATTAATCCACACAAAAATAATATTATTAAATCCTATTGTTTGTGAATTTGAACTTAAACCATATACCAATAAAGTTAAATGTGTCAACCAATAACTATCCTCAAGCAACAACAACAAATAACATGTAAGTGTAAAATAAATATACAAACATAGTCAAAGAGAAAAAAAAAGCGACAACACATCAATGCTTGTTAACCCAGTTCGACCCAATATGACCTACATCTGGGGGAGAGATCAGCTCTCCAATCCACTATGAAATTAGTGATACAAGGAGGTTACAAGAAATTAGATCCAAGAGCTTTCGAAAAACTATCCCTAATTTCTACCCATATATCAAGTCACTCAGCCCACAATGAAATCTCAAGAGAAAATAAGAGAGAAAATTTTCATCTTTTCTCTAAAGAGAGATCTCACTACCCAAAGTATACAAAATATTCAAAATATAAAAATATCATCTGCATGTCCACCCTTATCTAAACTCAGTTTTGTCATCCACCCTTCATAAACAAATTCCATGTACCCATCAATATTCTCTAAGCTCACCACAAATAATTTTCTTCTGACATGTTTCTCCTGTTCGATACATCATGTATCAACCATATTGGCTTTTATGTGAGTATATGTATCATGCATGTTAAGCAATAATATCCTTAGCAAATATAAAATTAAAGTAGATGTAGTTCATGTGAACATAGTACTCTTACATCAAATAATACAAATTGTATAGGAAATCATAAAGACATAACAATAAGAAGTAAATGAAAGTAAAATT